>NC_069710.1:9367830-9657830 GCF_027358585.1 Pangasianodon hypophthalmus
TATGATACCTACTGCATATAGATACGTGAGCAGGAAAAACGGCTTTCCTGAAGCCCTATCGCTTTGAAACTCTCTTAAACGCATTTTCAGCGCCTAAGCCATTCACTTGTCTAGGCTCTTAGTCAATTGTTAATAATGCTGTGTGTTCATGCACATATGAAATACAATACTTTTCTACACATGTAAATTTCACCTTTTTCATTTATTATCAATTCTTTATCAAATTAATATTTTAGTATAAACAACAATGATTCTAATCATTTTATGTCATTATCATGCTTTAAATCTATGATACTGCATATAGATTCGGGAGCACGAAAAACGGCTTTCCTGATGCCCTATCGCTTGAAACTCTCTCAAACGCATTTTCAGCGCCTAAGCCATTCACTTTTCTAGGCTCTTATTCAATTGTTAATAATGCTGTGTGTTGACGCACATATGAAATAAAATACATTTCTACACATCTACATTTGAAACTTTTTCATTTATTATCAATACTTTATCAAAATGAACTCTTAGTATAAACAACAATGATTCAAATCATTTTATGTGATTATCATGTTTTAAATGTATGATACTGCATATAGATTCTTGAGCACGAATAACGGCTTTCCTGAAGCCCTATCGCCTTGAAACTCTCTCAAACGCATTTTCAGCGCCTAAGCCATTCACTTGTCTAGGCTCTTAGTCAATTGTTAATAATGCTGTGGGTACATGCACATATGACATAAAATACATTTCTACACATGTACATTTCATCTTTATATTTATTATCAATTCATTATCAAAATAAACTATTAGTTATAAACAACAATGTTTCATATCATTTTATGTCATTGTCATGTTTTAAAAAACTATAATACGTACTGCATATAGGTACGGGAGCATGAAAATCGGCTTTCCTGAAGCCCTAACGCTTTGAAATTCGCTCAAACGCATTTTCAGCGCCTAAGGCATTCACTTGTCTAAGCTCTTAGTCTCTTGTTAATAATACAGAGTGGTCAAGCACATATGGAATAAAATACATTTCTACATATGTACATTTCACCTTTTTCTTTTATTATCAATTCTTTATCAAAATATGATTTTAGTATAAACAACAAAGTTTAATATCATTTTATGTAATTGTCATTTTTAAAAAACTATATTACCTACTGCATATAGATACGGGAGCATGAAATAGGGCTTTCCTGAAGCCCTATCGCTTTGAAATTCGCTCAAACGCATTTTCAGCGCCTAAGGCATTCAATTGTCTTAGCTCTTAGTCTCTTGTTAATTATACGGAGTGGTTAAGCACATATGAAATAAGATACATTTCTACATATGTACATTTCACCTTTTTCTTTTATTATCAATTCCCTATCAAAATATGATTTTAGTATAAACAACAAAGTTTAATATCATTTTAAGACATTGACATATTTAAAAACTATGATGCCTACTGCATATAGATACGTGAGCAGGAAAAACGGCTTTCCTGAAGCCCTATCGCCTTGAAACTCTCTCAAACGCATTTTCAGCGCCTAAGCCATTCATTTGTCTATGCTCTTAGTCAATTGTTAATAATGCTGTGTGTTCATGCAAATATGACATAAAATACATTTCTACAGATGTACATTTCACCTTTTTCTTTTATTATCAATTCTTTATCAAAATATGATTTTAGTATAAACAACAATGTTTAATTTCATTTTAAGTCAGTGACATATTTAAAAACTATAATACCTACTGCATATACATACGTGAGCAGGAAAAACGGCTTTCCTGATGCCCTATCGCCTTGAAACTCTCTCAAACGCATTTTCAGCGCCTAAGCCTTTCACTTGTCTAGGCTCTTAGTCTCTTTTTAATAATACATAGTGGTCAAGCAAATATGACATAAAATACATTTCTACAGATGTACATTTCAAATTTTTCTTTTATTATCAATTCTTTATCAAAATAATATTTTAGTATAAACAACAATGTTTAATATCATTTTAAGTCATTGACTTATGTAAAAACTATGATACCTATT
Source organism: Pangasianodon hypophthalmus (assembly GCF_027358585.1). Lineage (NCBI taxonomy): Eukaryota > Metazoa > Chordata > Actinopteri > Siluriformes > Pangasiidae > Pangasianodon > Pangasianodon hypophthalmus. The sequence continues at coordinate 9,369,848 of NC_069710.1, forward strand.
GCATATACATACGGGAGCAGGAAAGACGGCTTTCCTGATGCTCTATCGCCTTGAAACTCTCTCAAACGCATTTTCAGCGCCTAAGCCATTCACTTGTCTAGGCTCTAGGTCACTTGTTAATAATGCTGTTTGTTCATCCATATTTGACATAAAATACATTTCTACACATCTACATTTCACCTTTATATTTATTATCAATTCTTTATCAAAATAAACTATTAGTTATAAACAACAGTTTCATATCATTTTATGTCATTGTCATGTTTAAAAAACTATAATACCTACAGCATGAAAAACGGCTTTCCTGAAGCCCTATCGCTTTGAAATTCGCTCAAACGCATTTTCAGCGCCTAAGGCATTCACTTGTCTAAGCTCTTAGTCAATTGTTAATAATACAGAATGGTCAAGCAAATATGACATAAAATACTTTTCTACATATGTACATTTCACCTTTTTCTTTTATTACCAATTCTTTATCAAAATATGATTTTAGTATAAACAACAATGTTTAATATCATTTTAAGTCATTGACTTATGTAAAAACTATGATACCTATTGCATATACATACGGGAACAGGAAACACGGCTTTCCTGATGCCCTATCCCCTTGAAACTCTCTCAAACGCATTTCAGCGCCTAAGTGAATACTTGTCTAGGCTCTTAGTCAATTGTTTATAATGCTGTGTGTTCATGCACATATGACATAAAATACATTTCTACACATCAACATTTGACCCTTTTTCATTTATTATGAATTCTTTATCAAAATAATATTTTAGTATAAAGAACAATGATTCAAATCATTTTATGTCATTATCATGTTTTAAATGTATGATACTGCATATAGATTCGGGAGCACGAATAACGGCTTTCCAGAAGCCCTATCGCCTTGAAACTCTCTCAAACGCATTTTCAGCGCCTAAGCCATTCACTTGTCTAGGCTCTTAGTCAATTGTTAATAATGCTGTGGGTTCATGCATATTTGACATAAAATACATTTCTACACATCTACATTTCATCTTTATATTTATTATCAATTCTTTATCAAAATTAACTATTAGTTATAAACAACAATGTTTCATATCATTTTATGTCATTGTCATGTTTTAAAAAACTATAATACCTACTGCATATAGGTACGGGAGCATGAAAAACGGCTTTCCTGAAGCCCTATCGCTTTGAAATTCGCTCAAACGCATTTTCAGCGCCTAAGGCGTTCACTTGTCTAGGCTCTTAGTCTCTTGTTAATAATACAGAGTGGTCAAGGAAATATGACATAAAATACATTTCAAAAGGTGTACATTTCACCTTTTTCTTTTATTATCAATTCTTTATCAAAATATGATTTTAGTATAAACAACAATGTTTCATATCATTTTATGTCATTGTCATGTTTTAAAAAACTATAATACCTACTGCATATAGGTACGGGAGCAGGAAAAACGGCTTTCCTGATGCCCTATCGCCATGAAACTCTCTCAAACGCATTTTCAGCCACTAAGCCATTCACTTGTCTAGGCTCTTAGTCAATTGTTAATAATGCTGTGTGTTCATGCACATATGACATAAAATACATTTCTACACATCTACATTTGACCCTTTTTCATTTATTATGAATTCTTTATCAAAATAATATTTTAGTATAAACAACAATGATTCAAATCATTTTATGTCATTATCATGTTTTAAATCTATGATCCTGCATATAGATTCGGGAGCACGAATAACGGCTTTCCTGAAGCCCTATCCCCTCGAAAATGTCTCAAACGCATTTTCAGCGCCTAAGCCATTCACTTGTCTAGGCTCTTAGTCAATTGTTAATAATGCTGTGTGTTCATGCATATATGACCTAAAATACATTTCTACAAATCTACATTTCATCTTTATAGTTAATATCAATTCTTTATAAAAATAAACTATTAGTTATAAACAACAATGTTTCATATCATTTTATGTCATTGTCATGTATAAAAAAACTATAATACGTACTGCATATAGATACGGGAGCATGAAAAACGGCTTTCCTGAAACCCTATCGCTTTGAAATTCGCTCAAACGCATTTTCAGCGCCTAAGGCATTCACTTGTCTAAGCTCTTAGTCTCTTGTTAATAATACAGAATGGTCAAGCAAATATGACATAAAATACATTTCTACAGATTTACACTTCACCTTTTTCTTTTATTATCAATTCTTTATCAAAATATGATTTTAGTATAAACAACAATGTTTAATATCATTTTAAGTCATTGACTTATGTAAAAACTATGATACCTACTGCATATACATACGGGAGCAGGAAAAACGGCTTTCCTGATGCCCTATCGCCTTGAAACTCTCTCAAACGCATTTTCAGCGTCAAAGCCATTCACTTGTCTAGGCTCTAGGTCAATTGTTAATAATGCAGTGGGTTCATCCATATATGACATAAAATACATTTCTACACCTCTACGTTTCACCTTTATATTTTTTATCATTTCATTATAAAAATAAACTCTTTGTATAAACAACAATGTTTAATATCATTTTATGTCATTGTCATGTTTAACAAACTATGACACCTACTGCATATAGATACGGGAGCATAAAAAACGGCTTTCCTGATGCCCTATCGCTTTGAAATTCGCTCAAACGCATTTTCAGCGCCTTAGCCTTTCACTTGTCTAGGCTCTTAGTCTCTTGTTAATAATACAGAATGGTCAAGCACATATGACATAAAATACATTTCTTCATATGTACATTTCACCTTTTTCTTTTATTATCAATTCTTTATCAAAATATGATTTTAGTATAAACAACAAAGTTTAATATCATTTTAAGACATTGACATATTTAAAAACTATGATGCCTACTGCATATAGATACGTGATCAGGAAAAACGGCTTTCCTGAAGCCCTATCGCCTTGAAACTCTCTCAAACGCATTTTCAGCGCCTAAGCCATTCACTTGTCTTGGCTCTAGGTCACTTGTTAATAATGCTGTTTGTTCATCCATATTTGACATAAAATACATTTCTACACATCTACATGTCACCTTTATATTTATTATCAATTCTTTATCAAAATAAACTATTAGTTATAAACAACAATGTTTCAAATCATTTTATGTCATTGTCATGTTTAAAAAACTATAATACCTACTGCATATAGATACGGGAGCATGAAAAACGGCTTTCCTGAAGCCGAATCGCTTTGAAATTCGCTCAAACGCATTTTCAGCGCCTAAGGCATTCACTTGTATAAGCTCTTAGTCTCTTGTTAATAATACAGAGTGGTCAAGCACATATGACATAAAATACTTTTCTACATATGTACATTTCACCTTTTTCTTTTATTACCAATTCTTTATCAAAATATGATTTTAGTATAAACAACAATGTTTAATATCATTTTAAGTCATTGACTTATGTAAAAACTATGATACCTATTGCATATACATACAGGAGCAGGAAACACGGCTTTCCTGATGCCCTATCCCCTTGAAACTCTCTCAAACGCATTTTCAGCGCCTAAGCCATTCACTTGTCTTGGCTCTAGGTCACTTGTTAATAATGCTGTTTGTTCATCCATATTTGACATAAAATTCATTTCTACACATCTACATTTCACCTTTATATTTATTATCAATTCTTTATCAAAATAAACTATTAGTTATAAACAACAATGTTTCATATCATTTTATGTCATTGTCATGTTTAAAAAACTATAATACCTACTGCATATAGATACGGGAGCATGAAAAACGGCTTTCCTGAAGCCCTATCGCTTTGAAATTCGCTCAAACGCATTTTCAGCGCCTAAGGCATTCACTTGTATAAGCTCTTAGTCTCTTGTTAATAATACAGAGTGGTCAAGCACATATGACATAAAATACTTTTCTACATATGTACATTTCACCTTTTTCTTTTATTACCAATTCTTTATCAAAATATGATTTTAGTATAAACAACAATGTTTAATATCATTTTAAGTCATTGACTTATGTAAAAACTATGATACCTATTGCATAAACATACAGGAGCAGGAAACACGGCTTTCCTGATGCCCTATCCCCTTGAAACTCTCTCAAACGCATTTTCAGCGCCTAAGCCATTCACTTGTCTAGGCTCTTAGTCAATTGTTTATAATGCTATGTGTTCATGCACATATGACATAAAATACATTTCTACACATCAACATTTGACCCTTTTTCATTTATTATGAATTCTTTATCAAAATAATATTTTAGTATAAACAACAATGATTCAAATCATTTTATGTCATTATCATGTTTTAAATGTATGATACTGCATATAGATTCGGGAGCACGAATAACGGCTTTCCTGAAGCCCTATCGCCTTGAAACTCTCTCAAACGCATTTTCAGCGCCTAAGCCATTCACTTGTCTAGGCTCATAGTCAATTGTTAATAATGCTGTGGGTTCATGCATATATGACATAAAATACATTTCTACACATCTACATTTCACCTTTATATTTATTATCAATTCTTTATCAAAATTAACTATTAGTTATAAACAACAATGTTTCATATCATTTTATGTCATTCTCATGTTTTAAAAAACTATAATACGTACTGCATATAGGTACGGGAGCATGAAAAACGGCTTTCCTGAAGCCCTATCGCTTTGAAATTCGCTCAAACGCATTTTCAGCGCCTAAGGCGTTCACTTGTCTAGGCTCTTAGTCTCTTGTTAATAATACAGAGTGGTCAAGGAAATATGACATAAAATACATTTCAAAAGATGTACATTTCACCTTTTTCTTTTATTATCAATTCTTTATCAAAATATGATTTTAGTATAAACAACAATGTTTCATATCATTTTATGTCATTGTCATGTTTTAAAAAACTATAATACCTACTGCATATAGGTACGGGAGCAGGAAAAACGGCTTTCCTGATGCCCTATCGCCATGAAACTCTCTCAAACGCATTTTCAGCCACTAAGCCATTCACTTGTCTAGGCTCTTAGTCAATTGTTAATAATGCTGTGTGTTCATGCACATATGACATAAAATACATTTCTACACATCTACATTTGACCCTTTTTCATTTATTATGAATTCTTTATCAAAATAATATTTTAGTATAAACAACAATGATTCAAATCATTTTATGTCATTATCATGTTTTAAATCTATGATCCTGCATATAGATTCGGGAGCACGAATAACGGCTTTCCTGAAGCCCTATCCCCTCGAAAATGTCTCAAACGCATTTTCAGCGCCTAAGCCATTCACTTGTCTAGGCTCTTAGTCAATTGTTAATAATGCTGTGTGTTCATGCATATATGACCTAAAATACATTTCTACAAATCTACATTTCATCTTTATAGTTAATATCAATTCTTTATAAAAATAAACTATTAGTTATAAACAACAATGTTTCATATCATTTTATGTCATTGTCATGTATAAAAAAACTATAATACGTACTGCATATAGATACGGGAGCATGAAAAACGGCTTTCCTGAAACCCTATCGCTTTGAAATTCGCTCAAACGCATTTTCAGCGCCTAAGGCATTCACTTGTCTAAGCTCTTAGTCTCTTGTTAATAATACAGAATGGTCAAGCAAATATGACATAAAATACATTTCTACAGATTTACACTTCACCTTTTTCTTTTATTATCAATTCTTTATCAAAATATGATTTTAGTATAAACAACAATGTTTAATATCATTTTAAGTCATTGACTTATGTAAAAACTATGATACCTACTGCATATACATACGGGAGCAGGAAAAACGGCTTTCCTGATGCCCTATCGCCTTGAAACTCTCTCAAACGCATTTTCAGCGTCAAAGCCATTCACTTGTCTAGGCTCTAGGTCAATTGTTAATAATGCAGTGGGTTCATCCATATATGACATAAAATACATTTCTACACCTCTACGTTTCACCTTTATATTTTTTATCATTTCATTATAAAAATAAACTCTTTGTATAAACAACAATGTTTAATATCATTTTATGTCATTGTCATGTTTAACAAACTATGACACCTACTGCATATAGATACGGGAGCATAAAAAACGGCTTTCCTGATGCCCTATCGCTTTGAAATTCGCTCAAACGCATTTTCAGCGCCTTAGCCTTTCACTTGTCTAGGCTCTTAGTCTCTTGTTAATAATACAGAATGGTCAAGCACATATGACATAAAATACATTTCTTCATATGTACATTTCACCTTTTTCTTTTATTATCAATTCTTTATCAAAATATGATTTTAGTATAAACAACAAAGTTTAATATCATTTTAAGACATTGACATATTTAAAAACTATGATGCCTACTGCATATAGATACGTGATCAGGAAAAACGGCTTTCCTGAAGCCCTATCGCCTTGAAACTCTCTCAAACGCATTTTCAGCGCCTAAGCCATTCACTTGTCTTGGCTCTAGGTCACTTGTTAATAATGCTGTTTGTTCATCCATATTTGACATAAAATACATTTCTACACATCTACATGTCACCTTTATATTTATTATCAATTCTTTATCAAAATAAACTATTAGTTATAAACAACAATGTTTCAAATCATTTTATGTCATTGTCATGTTTAAAAAACTATAATACCTACTGCATATAGATACGGGAGCATGAAAAACGGCTTTCCTGAAGCCGAATCGCTTTGAAATTCGCTCAAACGCATTTTCAGCGCCTAAGGCATTCACTTGTATAAGCTCTTAGTCTCTTGTTAATAATACAGAGTGGTCAAGCACATATGACATAAAATACTTTTCTACATATGTACATTTCACCTTTTTCTTTTATTACCAATTCTTTATCAAAATATGATTTTAGTATAAACAACAATGTTTAATATCATTTTAAGTCATTGACTTATGTAAAAACTATGATACCTATTGCATATACATACAGGAGCAGGAAACACGGCTTTCCTGATGCCCTATCCCCTTGAAACTCTCTCAAACGCATTTTCAGCGCCTAAGCCATTCACTTGTCTTGGCTCTAGGTCACTTGTTAATAATGCTGTTTGTTCATCCATATTTGACATAAAATTCATTTCTACACATCTACATTTCACCTTTATATTTATTATCAATTCTTTATCAAAATAAACTATTAGTTATAAACAACAATGTTTCATATCATTTTATGTCATTGTCATGTTTAAAAAACTATAATACCTACTGCATATAGATACGGGAGCATGAAAAACGGCTTTCCTGAAGCCCTATCGCTTTGAAATTCGCTCAAACGCATTTTCAGCGCCTAAGGCATTCACTTGTATAAGCTCTTAGTCTCTTGTTAATAATACAGAGTGGTCAAGCACATATGACATAAAATACTTTTCTACATATGTACATTTCACCTTTTTCTTTTATTACCAATTCTTTATCAAAATATGATTTTAGTATAAACAACAATGTTTAATATCATTTTAAGTCATTGACTTATGTAAAAACTATGATACCTATTGCATAAACATACAGGAGCAGGAAACACGGCTTTCCTGATGCCCTATCCCCTTGAAACTCTCTCAAACGCATTTTCAGCGCCTAAGCCATTCACTTGTCTAGGCTCTTAGTCAATTGTTTATAATGCTATGTGTTCATGCACATATGACATAAAATACATTTCTACACATCAACATTTGACCCTTTTTCATTTATTATGAATTCTTTATCAAAATAATATTTTAGTATAAACAACAATGATTCAAATCATTTTATGTCATTATCATGTTTTAAATGTATGATACTGCATATAGATTCGGGAGCACGAATAACGGCTTTCCTGAAGCCCTATCGCCTTGAAACTCTCTCAAACGCATTTTCAGCGCCTAAGCCATTCACTTGTCTAGGCTCATAGTCAATTGTTAATAATGCTGTGGGTTCATGCATATATGACATAAAATACATTTCTACACATCTACATTTCACCTTTATATTTATTATCAATTCTTTATCAAAATTAACTATTAGTTATAAACAACAATGTTTCATATCATTTTATGTCATTCTCATGTTTTAAAAAACTATAATACGTACTGCATATAGGTACGGGAGCATGAAAAACGGCTTTCCTGAAGCCCTATCGCTTTGAAATTCGCTCAAACGCATTTTCAACGCCTAAGGCTTTCACTTGTCTAGGCTCTTAGTCTCTTGTTAATAATACTGAGTGGTCAAGGAAATGTGACATAAAATACATTTCTAAAGGTGTACATTTCACCTTTTTCTTTTATTATCAATTCTTTATCAAAATATGATTTTAGTATCAACAACAATGTTTCATATCATTTTATGTCATTGTCATGTTTTAAAAAACTATAATACCTACTGCATATACATACGTGAGCATGAAAAACGGCTTTCCTGATGCCCTATCGCCTTGAAACTCTCTCAAACGCATTTTCAGCGCCTAAGCCATTCACTTGTCTAGGCTCTTAGTCAATTGTTAATAATGCTGTGTGTTCATGCACATATGACAAATATACATTTCTACACATGTACATTTCACCTTTTTCATTTATTATCAATTCTTTATCAAATTAATATTTTAGTATAAACAACAATGATTCAAATCATTTTATGTCATTATCATGCTTTAAATCTATGATCCTGCATATAGATTCGGTAGCACGAATAACGGCTTTCCTGATGCCCTATCGCCTTGAAACTCTCTCAAACGCATTTTCAGCGCCTAAGCCATTCACTTGTCTAGGCTCTTAGTCAATTGTTAATAATGCTGTGTGTTCATGCACATATGAAATAAAATACTTTTCTACATATGTACATTTCACCTTTTTCATTTATTATCAATTCTTTATCAAATTAATATTTTAGTATAAACAAAAATGATTCAAATCATTTTATGTCATTATCATGTTTTAAATCTATGATACTGCATATAGATACGGGAGCATGAAAAACGGCTTTCCTGAAACCCTATCGCTTTGAAATTCGCTCAAACGCATTTTCAGCGCCTAAGCCATTCACTTGTCTAAGCTCTTAGTCTCTTGTTAATAATACAGAGTGGTCAAGCACATATGAAATAAAATAAATTTCTACAGGTGTACATTTCACCTTTTTCTTTTATTATCAATTCTTTATCAAAATATGATTTTAGTATAAACAACAATGTTTAATATCATTTTAAGACATTCACATGTTTAAAAAACTATGATACCTACTGCATATAGATACGTGAGCAGGAAAAACGGCTTTCCTGAAGCCCTATCGCTTTGAAACTCTCTTAAACGCATTTTCAGCGCCTAAGCCATTCACTTGTCTAGGCTCTTAGTCAATTGTTAATAATGCTGTGTGTTCATGCACATATGAAATACAATACTTTTCTACACATGTACATTTCACCTTTTTCATTTATTATCAATTCTTTATCAAATTAATATTTTAGTATAAACAACAATGATTCAAATCATTTTATGTCATTATCATGCTTTAAATCTATGATACTGCATATAGATTCGGGAGCACGAAAAACGGCTTTCCTGATGCCCTATCGCCTTGAAACTCTCTCAAACGCATTTTCAGCGCCTAAGCCATTCACTTGTCTAGGCTCTTAGTCAATTGTTAATAATGCTGTGGGTACATGCACATATGACATAAAATACATTTCTACACATGTACATTTCATCTTTATATTTATTATCAATTCATTATCAAAATAAACTATTAGTTATAAACAACAATGTTTCATATCATTTTATGTCATTGTCATGTTTAAAAAACTATAATACCTACTGCATATAGATACGGGAGCATGAAAAACGGCTTTCCTGAAGCCCTATCGCTTTGAAATTCGCTCAAACGCATTTTCAGCGCCTAAGGCATTCACTTGTATAAGCGCTTAGTCTCTTGTTAATAATACAGAGTGGTCAAGCACATATGACATAAAATACTTTTCTACATATGTACATTTCACCTTTTTCTTTTATTACCAATTCTTTATCAAAATATGATTTTAGTATAAACAACAATGTTTAATATCATTTTAAGTCATTGACTTATGTAAAAACTATGATACCTATTGCATATACATACAGGAGCAGGAAACACGGCTTTCCTGATGCCCTATCCCCTTGAAACTCTCTCAAACGCATTTTCAGCGCCTAAGCCATTCACTTGTCTAGGCTCTTAGTCAATTGTTTATAATGCTATGTGTTCATGCACATATGACATAAAATACATTTCTACACATCAACATTTGACCCTTTTTCATTTATTATGAATTCTTTATCAAAATAATATTTTAGTATAAACAACAATGATTCAAATCATTTTATGTCATTATCATGTTTTAAATGTATGATACTGCATATAGATTCGGGAGCACGAATAACGGCTTTCCTGAAGCCCTATCGCCTTGAAACTCTCTCAAACGCATTTTCAGCGCCGAAGCCATTCACTTGTCTAGGCTCTTAGTCAATTGTTAATAATGCTGTGGGTTCATGCATATATGACATAAAATACATTTCTACACATCTACATTTCACCTTTATATTTATTATCAATTCTTTATCAAAATTAACTATTAGTTATAAACAACAATGTTTCATATCATTTTATGTCATTCTCATGTTTTAAAAAACTATAATACGTACTGCATATAGGTACGGGAGCATGAAAAACGGCTTTCCTGAAGCCCTATCGCTTTGAAATTCGCTCAAACGCATTTTCAGCGCCTAAGGCATTCACTTGTCTAAGCTCTTAGTCTCTTGTTAATAATACAGAGTGGTCAAGCACATATGGAATAAAATACATTTCTACATATGTACATTTCACCTTTATCTTTTATTATCAATTCTTTATCAAAATATGATTTTAGTATAAACAACAAAGTTTAATATCATTTTATGTAATTGTCATTTTTAAAAAACTATATTACCTACTGCATATAGATACGGGAGCATGAAATAGGGCTTTCCTGAAGCCCTATCGCTTTGAAATTCGCTCAAACGCATTTTCAGCGCCTAAGGCATTCAATTGTCTTAGCTCTTAGTCTCTTGTTAATTATACAGAGTGGTTAAGCACATATGAAATAAGATACATTTCTACATATGTACATTTCACCTTTTTCTTTTATTATCAATTCCCTATCAAAATATGATTTTAGTATAAACAACAAAGTTTAATATCATTTTAAGACATTGACATATTTAAAAACTATGATGCCTACTGCATATAGATACGTGAGCAGGAAAAACGGCTTTCCTGAAGCCCTATCGCCTTGAAACTCTCTCAAACGCATTTTCAGCGCCTAAGCCATTCATTTGTCTATGCTCTTAGTCAATTGTTAATAATGCTGTGTGTTCATGCAAATATGACATAAAATACATTTCTACAGATGTACATTTCACCTTTTTCTTTTATTATCAATTCTTTATCAAAATATGATTTTAGTATAAACAACAATGTTTAATTTCATTTTAAGTCAGTGACATATTTAAAAACTATAATACCTACTGCATATACATACGTGAGCAGGAAAAACGGCTTTCCTGATGCCCTATCGCCTTGAAACTCTCTCAAACGCATTTTCAGCGCCTAAGCCTTTCACTTGTCTAGGCTCTTAGTCTCTTTTTAATAATACATAGTGGTCAAGCAAATATGACATAAAATACATTTCTACAGATGTACATTTCACCTTTTTCTTTTATTATCAATTCCCTATCAAAATATGATTTTAGTATAAACAACAAAGTTTAATATCATTTTAAGACATTGACATGTTTAAAAAACTATAATACCTACTGCATATAGATACGGGAGCATGAAAAACGGCTTTCCTGAAGCCCTATCGCTTTGAAATTCGCTCAAACGCATTTTCAGCGCCTAAGGCATTCACTTGTATAAGCTCTTAGTCTCTTGTTAATAATACAGAGTGGTCAAGCACATATGACATAAAATACTTTTCTACATATGTACATTTCACCTTTTTCTTTTATTACCAATTCTTTATCAAAATATGATTTTAGTATAAACAACAATGTTTAATATCATTTTAAGTCATTGACTTATGTAAAAACTATGATACCTATTGCATATACATACAGGAGCAGGAAACACGGCTTTCCTGATGCCCTATCCCCTTGAAACTCTCTCAAACGCATTTTCAGCGCCTAAGCCATTCACTTGTCTTGGCTCTAGGTCACTTGTTAATAATGCTGTTTGTTCATCCATATTTGACATAAAATACATTTCTACACATCTACATTTCACCTTTATATTTATTATCAATTCATTATCAAAATAAACTATTAGTTATAAACAACAATGTTTCATATCATTTTATGTCATTGTCATGTTTAAAAAACTATAATACCTACTGCATATAGATACGGGAGCATGAAAAACGGCTTTCCTGAAGCCCTATCGCTTTGAAATTCGCTCAAACGCATTTTCAGCGCCTAAGGCATTCACTTGTATAAGCTCTTAGTCTCTTGTTAATAATACAGAGTGGTCAAGCACATATGACATAAAATACTTTTCTACATATGTACATTTCACCTTTTTCTTTTATTACCAATTCTTTATCAAAATATGATTTTAGTATAAACAACAATGTTTAATATCATTTTAAGTCATTGACTTATGTAAAAACTATGATACCTATTGCATATACATACAGGAGCAGGAAACACGGCTTTCCTGATGCCCTATCCCCTTGAAACTCTCTCAAACGCATTTTCAGCGCCTAAGCCATTCACTTGTCTAAGCTCTTAGTCTCTTGTTAATAATACAGAGTGGTCAAGCACATATGAAATAAAATAAATTTCTACATATGTACATTTCACCTTTTTCTTTTATTATCAATTCTTTATCAAAATATGATTTTAGTATCAACAACAATGTTTCATATCATTTTATGTCATTGTCATGTTTTAAAAAACTATAATACCTACTGCATATACATACGTGAGCATGAAAAACGGCTTTCCTGATGCCCTATCGCCTTGAAACTCTCTCAAACGCATTTTCAGCGCCTAAGCCATTCACTTGTCTAGGCTCTTAGTCAATTGTTAATAATGCTGTGTGTTCATGCACATATGACAAATATACATTTCTACACATGTACATTTCACCTTTTTCATTTATTATCAATTCTTTATCAAATTAATATTTTAGTATAAACAACAATGATTCAAATCATTTTATGTCATTATCATGCTTTAAATCTATGATACTGCATATAGATTCGGTAGCACGAATAACGGCTTTCCTGAAGCCCTATCGCCTTGAAACTCTCTCAAACGCATTTTCAGCGCCTAAGCCATTCACTTGTCTAGGCTCTTAGTCAATTGTTAATAATGCTGTGTGTTCATGCACATATGAAATAAAATACTTTTCTACATATGTACATTTCACCTTTTTCATTTATTATCAATTCTTTATCAAATTAATATTTTAGTATAAACAAAAATGATTCAAATCATTTTATGTCATTATCATGTTTTAAATCTATGATACTGCATATAGATACGGGAGCATGAAAAACGGCTTTCCTGAAACCCTATCGCTTTGAAATTCGCTCAAACGCATTTTCAGCGCCTAAGCCATTCACTTGTCTAAGCTCTTAGTCTCTTGTTAATAATACAGAGTGGTCAAGCACATATGAAATAAAATAAATTTCTACAGGTCTACATTTCACCTTTTTCTTTTATTATCAATTCTTTATCAAAATATGATTTTAGTATAAACAACAATGTTTAATATCATTTTAAGACATTCACATGTTTAAAAAACTATGATACCTACTGCATATCGATACGTGAGCAGGAAAAACGGCTTTCCTGAAGCCCTATCGCTTTGAAACTCTCTTAAACGCATTTTCAGCGCCTAAGCCATTCACTTGTCTAGGCTCTTAGTCAATTGTTAATAATGCTGTGTGTTCATGCACATATGAAATACAATACTTTTCTACACATGTACATTTCACCTTTTTCATTTATTATCAATTCTTTATCAAATTAATATTTTAGTATAAACAACAATGATTCAAATCATTTTATGTCATTATCATGCTTTAAATCTATGATACTGTATATAGATTCGGGAGCACGAAAAACGGCTTTCCTGATGCCCTATCGCCTTGAAACTCTCTCAAACGCATTTTCAGCGCCTAAGCCATTCACTTTTCTAGGCTCTTATTCCATTGTTAATAATGCTGTGTGTTGACGCACATATGAAATAAAATACATTTCTACACATCTACATTTGAAGCTTTTTCATTTATTATCAATACTTTATCAAAATTAACTCTTAGTATAAACAACAATGATTCAAATCATTTTATGTGATTATCATGTTTTAAATGTATGATACTGCATATAGATTCTTGAGCACGAATCACGGCTTTCCTGAAGCCCTATCGCCTTGAAACTCTCTCAAACGCATTTTCAGCGCCTAAGCCATTCACTTGTCTAGGCTCTTAGTCAATTGTTAATAATGCTGTGGGTACATGCACATATGACATAAAATACATTTCTACACATGTACATTTCATCTTTATATTTATTATCAATTCATTATCAAAATAAACTATTAGTTATAAACAACAATGTTTCATATCATTTTATGTCATTGTCATGTTTTAAAAAACTATAATACGTACTGCATATAGATACGGGAGCATGAAAATCGGCTTTCCTGAAGCCCTAACGCTTTGAAATTCGCTCAAACGCATTTTCAGCGCCTAAGGCATTCACTTGTCTAAGCTCTTAGTCTCTTGTTAATAATACAGAGTGGTCAAGCACATATGGAATAAAATACATTTCTACATATGTACATTTCACCTTTTTCTTTTATTATCAATTCTTTATCAAAATATGATTTTAGTATAAACAACAATGTTTAATATCATTTTAAGTCATTGACATATTTAAAAACTATGATACCTACTGCATATACATACGTGAGCAGGAAAAACGGCTTTCCTGATGCCCTATAGCTTTGAAACTCTCTCAAACTCATTTTTAGCGCCTAAGCCATTCACTTGTCTAGGCTCTAAGTCAATTGTTAATAGTGCTGTGTGTTCATGCACATATGAAATAAAATACATTTCTACACATGTACATTTCACCTTTTTCATTTATTATGAATTCTTTATCAAAATAATATTTTAGTATAAACAACAATGATTCAAATCATTTTATGTCATTATCATGTTTTAAATCTATGATCCTGCATATAGATTCGGGAGCACGAATAACGGCTTTCCTGAAGCCCTATCGCCTTGAAACTCTCTCAAACGCATTTTCAGCGCCTAAGCCATTCACTAGTCTAGGCTCTTAGTCAATTGTTTATAATGCTGTGTCTTGATGCATATTTGACATAAAATACATTTCTACACATGTACATTTCACATTTGTCATTTATTATCAATTCTTAATCAAAATAATATTTTATTATAAAGAACAATGATTCAAATCATTTTATGTCATTATCATATTTTAAATCTGATACTGCATATAGATTCGGGAGCACGAAAAACGGCTTTCCTGAAGCCCTATCGCCTTGAAACTCTCTCAAACGCATTTTCAGCGCCTAAGCCATTCACTTGTCTAGGCTCTTAGTCAATTGTTAATAATGCTGTGGGTTCATGCATATATGACATAAAATACATTTCTACACATCTACATTTCACCTTTATATTTATTATCAATTCATTATCAAAATAAAATACTAGTTATAAACAACAATGTTTCATAAAATTTTATGTCATAGTCATGTTTAAAAAACTATAATACGTACTGCATATAGATACGGGAGCATGAAAAACGGCTTTCCTGAAGCCCTATCGCTTTGAAATTCGCTCAAACGCATTTTCAGCGCCTAAGCCATTCACTTGTCTAAGCTCTTAGTCTCTTGTTTATAATACACAATGGTCAAGCAAATATGAAATAAAATACATTTCTACATATGTAGATTTCACCTTTTTCTTTTATTATCAATTCTTTATCAAAATATGATTTTAGTATAAACCACAATGTTTAATATCATTTTAAGTCATTGACATATTTAAAAACTATGATACCTACTGCATATAGATACGTGAGCAGGAAAAACGGCTTTCCTGATGCCCTATCGCCTTGAAACTCTCTCAAACGCATTTTCAGCGCCTAGGCCATTCACTTTTCTAGGCTCTTAGTCAATTGTTAATAATGCTGTGTGTTCATGCACATATGACATAAAATACATTTCTACACATGTACATTTCACCGTTTTCATTTATTATCAATTCTTTATCAAATTAATATTTTAGTATAAACAACAATGATTCAAATCATTTTAAGTCATTATCATGCTTTAAATCTATGATACTGCATATAGATTCGGGAGCACGAATAACGGCTTCCCTGAAGCCCTATCGCCTTGAAACTCTCTCAAACGCATTTTCAGCGCCTAAGCCATTCACTTGTCTAGGCTCTTAGTCAATTGTTAATAATGCTGTGTGTTCATGCACATATGAAATACAATACTTTTCTACACATGTACATTTCACCTTTTTCATTTATTATCAATTCTTTATCAAATTAATATTTTAGTATAAACAACAATGATTCAAATCATTTTATGTCATTATCATGTTTTAAATCTATGATACTGCATATAGATACGGGAGCATGAAAAACGGCTTTCCTGAAACCCTATCGCTTTGAAATTCGCTCAAACGCAATTTTCAGCGCCTAAGCCATTCACTTGTCTAAGCTCTTAGTCTCTTGTTAATAATACAGAGTGGTCAAGCACATATGAAATAAAATAAATTTCTACATATGTACATTTCACCTTTTTCTTTTATTATCAATTCTTTATCAAAATATGATTTTAGTATAAACCACAATGTTTAATATCATTTTAAGACATTCACGTGTTTAAAAAACTATGATACCTACTGCATATAGATACGTGAGCAGGAAAAACGGCTTTCCTGATGCCCTATCGACATGAAACTCTCTCAAACGCATTTTCAGCGCCTAAGCCATTCACTTGTCTAGGCTCTTAGTCAATTGTTAATAATGCTGTGTGTTCATGCACATATGACAAATATACATTTCTACACATGTACATTTCACCTTTTTCATTTATTATCAATTCTTTATCAAATTAATATTTTAGTATAAACAACAATGATTCAAATCATTTTATGTCATTATCATGCTTTAAATCTATGATACTGCATATAGATTCGGTAGCACGAATAACGGCTTTCCTGAAGCCCTATCGCCTTGAAACTCTCTCAAACGCATTTTCAGCGCCTAAGCCATTCACTTGTCTAGGCTCTTAGTCAATTGTTAATAATGCTGTGTGTTCATGCACATATGAAATAAAATACTTTTCTACACATGTACATTTCACCTTTTTCATTTATTATCAATTCTTTATCAAATTAATATTTTAGTATAAACAAAAATGATTCAAATCATTTTATGTCATTATCATGTTTTAAATCTATGATACTGCATATAGATACGGGAGCATGAAAAACGGCTTTCCTGAAACCCTATCGCTTTGAAATTCGCTCAAACGCATTTTCAGCGCCTAAGGCATTCGCGTGTCTAAGTTCTTAGTCTCTTGTTAATAATACAGAGTGATTAAGCACATATGAAATAACATAAATTTCTACATATGTACATTTCACCTTTTTCTTTTTCATATCAATTCTTTATCAAAATATGATTTTAGTATAAACAACAATGTTTAATATCATTTTAAGAAATTGACATATTTAAAAACTATTATACCTACTGCATATAGATACGGGAGCATGAAAAACGGCTTTCCTGAAGCCCTATCGCCTTGAAACTCTCTCAAACGCATTTTCAGCGCCTAAGCCATTCACTTGTCTAGGCTCTTAGTCAATTGTTAATAATGCTGTGGGTTGATGCATGTTTGACATAAAATACATTTCTACACATCTACATTTCACCTTTGTCATTTATTATCAATTCTTAATCAAAATAATATTTTAGTATAAACAACAATGATTCAAATCATTTTATGTCATTATCATATTTTAAATCTGATACTGCATATAGATTCGGTAGCACGAATAACGGCTTTCCTAAAGCCCTATCGCCGTGAAACTCTCTCAAACGCATTTTCAGCGCCTAAGCCATTCTTATTCTAGGCTCTTATTCAATTGTTAATAATGCTGTGTGTTCTTGCACATATGACATAAAATACATTTCTACACATGTACATTTCACCTTTTTCATTTATTATCATTCTTTATCAAAATAAACTCTTAGTATAAACAACAATGATTCAAATCATTTTTTGTGATTATCATGTTTTAAATCTTTGGTTCTGCATTTAGATTCGGGAGCAGGAATAACGGCTTCCCTGAAGCCCTATCGCCTTGAAACTCTCTCAAACGCATTTTCAGCGCCTAAGCCATTCACTTGTCTAGGCTCTTAGTCAGTTGTTAATAATGCTGTGGGTTCATGCATATATGACATAAAATACATTTCTACACATCTACATTTCACCTTTATATTTATTATCAATTCATTATCAAAATAAACTATTAGTCATAAACAACAATGTTTCATATCATTTTATGTCATTGTCATGTTTAAAAAACTATAATACCTACTGCATATAGATACGGGAGCATGAAAAACGGCTTTCCTGATGCCCTATCGACTTGAAACTCTCTCAAACGCATTTTCAGCGCCTAAGCCATTCACTTGTCTAGGCTCTTAGTCAATTGTTAATAATGCTGTGTGTTGATGCACATATGACATAAAATACATTTCTACATATGTACATTTCACCTTTTTCTTTTATTATCAATTCTTTATCAAAATATGATTTTAGTATAAACAACAATGTTTAATATCATTTTATGTCATTGACATATTTAAAAACTATGATACCTACCTCATATAGATACGTGAGCAGGAAAAACGGCTTTCCTGATGCCCTATCGCCTTGAAACTCTCAAACGCATTTTTAGCGCCTAAGCCATTCACTTGTCTAGGCTCTTAGTCAATTGTTAATAATGCTGTTTGTTCATCCATATTTGACATAAAATACATTTCTACACATCTACATTTCACCTTTATATTTTTTATCAATTCATTATCAAAATAAACTCTTAGTATAAACAACAATGTTTCATATCATTTTATGTCATTGTCATGTTTAAAAAACTATAATACCTACTGCATATAGATACGTGAGCATGAAATAAGGCTTTCCTGAAGCCCTATCGCTTTGAAATTCGCTCAAACGCAATTTTCAGCGCCTAAGCCATTCACTTGTCTAAGCTCTTAGTCTCTTGTTAATAATACAGAGTGGTCAAGCACATATGAAATAAAATAAATTTCTACATATGTACATTTCACCTTTTTCTTTTATTATCAATTCTTTATCAAAATATGATTTTAGTATAAACCACAATGTTTAATATCATTTTAAGACATTCACGTGTTTAAAAAACTATGATACCTACTGCATATAGATACGTGAGCAGGAAAAACGGCTTTCCTGATGCCCTATCGACATGAAACTCTCTCAAACGCATTTTCAGCGCCTAAGCCATTCACTTGTCTAGGCTCTTAGTCAATTGTTAATAATGCTATGTGTTCATGCACATATGACAAATATACATTTCTACACATGTACATTTCACCTTTTTCATTTATTATCAATTCTTTATCAAAATATGATTTTAGTATAAACAACAATGTTTAATATCATTTTATGTCATTGACATATTTAAAAACTATGATACCTACCTCATATAGATACGTGAGCAGGAAAAACGGCTTTCCTGATGCCCTATCGCCTTGAAACTCTCAAACGCATTTTTAGCGCCTAAGCCATTCACTTGTCTAGGCTCTTAGTCAATTGTTAATAATGCTGTTTGTTCATCCATATTTGACATAAAATACATTTCTACACATCTACATTTCACCTTTATATTTTTTATCAATTCATTATCAAAATAAACTCTTAGTATAAACAACAATGTTTCATATCATTTTATGTCATTGTCATGTTTAAAAAACTATAATACCTACTGCATATAGATACGTGAGCATGAAATAAGGCTTTCCTGAAGCCCTATCGCTTTGAAATTCGCTCAAACGCAATTTTCAGCGCCTAAGCCATTCACTTGTCTAAGCTCTTAGTCTCTTGTTAATAATACAGAGTGGTCAAGCACATATGAAATAAAATAAATTTCTACATATGTACATTTCACCTTTTTCTTTTATTATCAATTCTTTATCAAAATATGATTTTAGTATAAACCACAATGTTTAATATCATTTTAAGACATTCACGTGTTTAAAAAACTATGATACCTACTGCATATAGATACGTGAGCAGGAAAAACGGCTTTCCTGATGCCCTATCGACATGAAACTCTCTCAAACGCATTTTCAGCGCCTAAGCCATTCACTTGTCTAGGCTCTTAGTCAATTGTTAATAATGCTGTGTGTTCATGCACATATGACAAATATACATTTCTACACATGTACATTTCACCTTTTTCATTTATTATCAATTCTTTATCAAATTAATATTTTAGTATAAACAACAATGATTCAAATCATTTTATGTCATTATCATGCTTTAAATCTATGATACTGCATATAGATTCGGTAGCACGAATAACGGCTTTCCTGAAGCCCTATCGCCTTGAAACTCTCTCAAACGCATTTTCAGCGCCTAAGCCATTCACTTGTCTAGGCTCTTAGTCAATTGTTAATAATGCTGTGTGTTCATGCACATATGAAATAAAATACTTTTCTACACATGTACATTTCACCTTTTTCATTTATTATCAATTCTTTATCAAATTAATATTTTAGTATAAACAAAAATGATTCAAATCATTTTATGTCATTATCATGTTTTAAATCTATGATACTGCATATAGATACGGGAGCATGAAAAACGGCTTTCCTGAAACCCTATCGCTTTGAAATTCGCTCAAACGCATTTTCAGCGCCTAAGGCATTCGCTTGTCTAAGTTCTTAGTCTCTTGTTAATAATACAGAGTGATTAAGCACATATGAAATAACATAAATTTCTACATATGTACATTTCACCTTTTTCTTTTTCATATCAATTCTTTATCAAAATATGATTTTAGTATAAACAACAATGTTTAATATCATTTTAAGAAATTGACATATTTAAAAACTATTATACCTACTGCATATAGATACGGGAGCATGAAAAACGGCTTTCCTGAAGCCCTATCGCCTTGAAACTCTCTCAAACGCATTTTCAGCGCCTAAGCCATTCACTTGTCTAGGCTCTTAGTCAATTGTTAATAATGCTGTGGGTTGATGCATGTTTGACATAAAATACATTTCTACACATCTACATTTCACCTTTGTCATTTATTATCAATTCTTAATCAAAATAATATTTTAGTATAAACAACAATGATTCAAATCATTTTATGTCATTATCATATTTTAAATCTGATACTGCATATAGATTCGGTAGCACGAATAACGGCTTTCCTAAAGCCCTATCGCCGTGAAACTCTCTCAAACGCATTTTCAGCGCCTAAGCCATTCTTATTCTAGGCTCTTATTCAATTGTTAATAATGCTGTGTGTTCTTGCACATATGACATAAAATACATTTCTACACATGTACATTTCACCTTTTTCATTTATTATCAATTCTTTATCAAAATAAACTCTTAGTATAAACAACAATGATTCAAATCATTTTTTGTGATTATCATGTTTTAAATCTTTGGTTCTGCATTTAGATTCGGGAGCAGGAATAACGGCTTCCCTGAAGCCCTATCGCCTTGAAACTCTCTCAAACGCATTTTCAGCGCCTAAGCCATTCACTTGTCTAGGCTCTTAGTCAGTTGTTAATAATGCTGTGGGTTCATGCATATATGACATAAAATACATTTCTACACATCTACATTTCACCTTTATATTTATTATCAATTCATTATCAAAATAAACTATTAGTCATAAACAACAATGTTTCATATCATTTTATGTCATTGTCATGTTTAAAAAACTATAATACCTACTGCATATAGATACGGGAGCATGAAAATCGGCTTTCCTGATGCCCTATCGACTTGAAACTCTCTCAAACGCATTTTCAGCGCCTAAGCCATTCACTTGTCTAGGCTCTTAGTCAATTGTTAATAATGCTGTGTGTTGATGCACATATGACATAAAATACATTTCTACATATGTACATTTCACCTTTTTCTTTTATTATCAATTCTTTATCAAAATATGATTTTAGTATAAACAACAATGTTTAATATCATTTTATGTCATTGACATATTTAAAAACTATGATACCTACCTCATATAGATACGTGAGCAGGAAAAACGGCTTTCCTGATGCCCTATCGCCTTGAAACTCTCAAACGCATTTTTAGCGCCTAAGCCATTCACTTGTCTAGGCTCTTAGTCAATTGTTAATAATGCTGTTTGTTCATCCATATTTGACATAAAATACATTTCTACAGCTGTATATTTCACCTTTATATTTTTGATCATTTCATTATCAAAATAAACTCTTAGTATAAACAACAATGTTTCATATCATTTTATGTCATTGTCATGTTTAAAAAACTATAATACCTACTGCATATAGATACGGGAGCATGAAATAAGGCTTTCCTGAAGCCCTATCGCTTTGAAATTCGCTCAAACGCATTTTCAGCGCCTAAGGCATTCGCTTGTCTAAGCTCTTAGTCTCTTGTTAATAATACAGAGTGGTCAAGCAAATATGACATAGAATACATTTCTACATATGTACATTTCGCCTTTTTCTTTTATTATCAATTCTTTATCAAAATATGATTTTAGTATAAACAACAATGTTTAATATCATTTTAAGTCATTGACATATTTAAAAACTATGATACCTACTGCATATACATACGTGAGCAGGAAAAACGGCTTTCCTGATGCCCTATCGACTTGAAACTCTCTCAAACGCATTTTCAGCGCCTAAGCCATTCACTTGTCTAGGCTCTTAGTCAATTGTTAATAATGCTGTGTGTTGATGCACATATGACATAAAATACATTTCTACACATCTACATTTGACCCTTTTTTCATTTATTATCAATTCTTTATCAAAATAAACTCTTAGTATAAACAACAATGATTCAAATCATTTCATGTCATTATCATGTTTTAAATGTATGATACTGCATATAGATTCGGTAGCACGAATAACGGCTTTCCTGAAGCCCTATCGCTTTGAAATTCGCTCAAACGCATTTTCAGCGCCTAAGGCATTCACTTGTCTAAGCTCTTAGTCAATTGTTAATAATACAGAGTGGTCAAGCACATATGAAATAAAATACATTTCTACATATGTACATTTCACCTTTTTCTTTTATTATCAATTCTTTATCAAAAGATGATTTTAGTATAAACAACAATGTTTAATATCATTTTAAGTCATTGACATATTTAAAAACTATGATACCTACTGCATATACATACGTGAGCAGGAAAAACGGCTTTCCTGATGCCCTATCGACATGAAACTCTCTCAAACGCATTTTCAGCGCCTAAGCCATTCACTTGTCTAGGCTCTTAGTCAATTGTTAATAATGCTGTGGGTTCATGCATATATGACATAAAATACATTTCTACACATCTACATTTCACCTTTATATTTATTATCAATTCATTATCAAAATAAAATACTAGTTATAAACAACAATGTTTCATATCATTTTATGTCATTGTCATGTATAAAAAACTATAATACGTACTGCATATAGATACGGGAGCATGAAAAACGGCTTTCCTGAAGCCCTATCGCTTTGAAATTCGCTCAAACGCATTTTCAGCGCCTAAGCCATTCACTTGTCTAAGCTCTTAGTCTCTTGTTTATAATACACAATGGTCAAGCAAATATGAAATAAAATACATTTCTACATATGTAGATTTCACCTTTTTCTATTATTATCAATTCTTTATCAAAATATGATTTTAGTATAAACCACAATGTTTAATATCATTTTAAGTCATTGACATATTTAAAAACTATGATACCTACTGCATATAGATACGTGAGCAGGAAAAACGGCTTTCCTGATGCCCTATCGCCTTGAAACTCTCTCAAACGCATTTTCAGCGCCTAGGCCATTCACTTTTCTAGGCTCTTAGTCAATTGTTAATAATGCTGTGTGTTCATGCACATATGACATAAAATACATTTCTACACATGTACATTTCACCTTTTTCATTTATTATCAATTCTTTATCAAATTAATATTTTAGTATAAACAACAATGATTCAAATCATTTTATGTCATTATCATGTTTTAAATCTATGATACTGCATATAGATACGGGAGCATGAAAAACGGCTTTCCTGAAACCCTATCGCTTTGAAATTCGCTCAAACGCAATTTTCAGCGCCTAAGCCATTCACTTGTCTAAGCTCTTAGTCTCTTGTTAATAATACAGAGTGGTCAAGCACATATGAAATAAAATAAATTTCTACATATGTACATTTCGCCTTTTTCTTTTATTATCAATTCTTTATCAAATTAATATTTTAGTATAAACAACAATGATTCAAATCATTTTATGTCATTATCATGCTTTAAATCTATGATACTGCATATAGATTCGGTAGCACGAATAACGGCTTTCCTGAAGCCCTATCGCCTTGAAACTCTCTCAAACGCATTTTCAGCGCCTAAGCCATTCACTTGTCTAGGCTCTTAGTCAATTGTTAATAATGCTGTGTGTTCATGCACATATGAAATAAAATACTTTTCTACACATGTACATTTCATCTTTTTCATTTATTATCAATTCTTTATCAAATTAATATTTTAGTATAAACAAAAATGATTCAAATCATTTTATGTCATTATCATGTTTTAAATCTATGATACTGCATATAGATACGGGAGCATGAAAAACGGCTTTCCTGAAACCCTATCGCTTTGAAATTCGCTCAAACGCATTTTCAGCGCCTAAGGCATTCGCTTGTCTAAGTTCTTAGTCTCTTGTTAATAATACAGAGTGATTAAGCACATATGAAATAACATAAATTTCTACATATGTACATTTCACCTTTTTCTTTTTCATATCAATTCTTTATCAAAATATGATTTTAGTATAAACAACAATGTTTAATATCATTTTAAGAAATTGACATATTTAAAAACTATTATACCTACTGCATATAGATACGGGAGCATGAAAAACGGCTTTCCTGAAGCCCTATCGCCTTGAAACTCTCTCAAACGCATTTTCAGCGCCTAAGCCATTCACTTGTCTAGGCTCTTAGTCAATTGTTAATAATGCTGTGGGTTGATGCATGTTTGACATAAAATACATTTCTACACATCTACATTTCACCTTTGTCATTTATTATCAATTCTTAATCAAAATAATATTTTAGTATAAACAACAATGATTCAAATCATTTTATGTCATTATCATATTTTAAATCTGATACTGCATATAGATTCGGTAGCACGAATAACGGCTTTCCTAAAGCCCTATCGCCGTGAAACTCTCTCAAACGCATTTTCAGCGCCTAAGCCATTCTTATTCTAGGCTCTTATTCAATTGTTAATAATGCTGTGTGTTCTTGCACATATGACATAAAATACATTTCTACACATGTACATTTCACCTTTTTCATTTATTATCAATTCTTTATCAAAATAAACTCTTAGTATAAACAACAATGATTCAAATCATTTTTTGTGATTATCATGTTTTAAATCTTTGGTTCTGCATTTAGATTCGGGAGCAGGAATAACGGCTTCCCTGAAGCCCTATCGCCTTGAAACTCTCTCAAACGCATTTTCAGCGCCTAAGCCATTCACTTGTCTAGGCTCTTAGTCAGTTGTTAATAATGCTGTGGGTTCATGCATATATGACATAAAATACATTTCTACACATCTACATTTCACCTTTATATTTATTATCAATTCATTATCAAAATAAACTATTAGTCATAAACAACAATGTTTCATATCATTTTATGTCATTGTCATGTTTAAAAAACTATAATACGTACTGCATATAGATACGGGAGCATGAAAAACGGCTTTCCTGATGCCCTATCGACTTGAAACTCTCTCAAACGCATTTTCAGCGCCTAAGCCATTCACTTGTCTAGGCTCTTAGTCAATTGTTAATAATGCTGTGTGTTGATGCACATATGACATAAAATACATTTCTACATATGTACATTTCACCTTTTTCTTTTATTATCAATTCTTTATCAAAATATGGTTTTAGTATAAACAACAATGTTTAATATCATTTTAAGACATTCACATGTTTAAAAAACTATGATACCTACTGCATATAGATACGTGAGCAGGAATAACGGCTTTCCTGAAGCCCTATCGCCTTGAAACTCTCTTAAACGCATTTTCAGCTCCTAAGCCATTCACTTGTCTAGGCTCTTAGTCAATTGTTAATAATACAGAGTGGTCAAGCAAATATGACATAAAATACATTTCTACAGCTGTATATTTCACCTTTTTCTTTTATTATCAATTCTTTATCAAAATATGATTTTAGTATAAACAACAATGTTTAATATCATTTTATGTCATTGACATATTTAAAAACTATGATACCTACCTCATATAGATACGTGAGCAGGAAAAACGGCTTTCCTGATGCCCTATCGCCTTGAAACTCTCAAACGCATTTTTAGCGCCTAAGCCATTCACTTGTCTAGGCTCTTAGTCAATTGTTAATAATGCTGTTTGTTCATCCATATTTGACATAAAATACATTTCTACACATCTACATTTCACCTTTATATTTTTTATCATTTCATTATCAAAATAAACTCTTAGTATAAACAACAATGTTTCATATCATTTTATGTCATTGTCATGTTTAAAAAACTATAATACCTACTGCATATAGATACGGGAGCATGAAATAAGGCTTTCCTGAAGCCCTATCGCTTTGAAATTCGCTCAAACGCATTTTCAGCGCCTAAGGCATTCGCTTGTCTAAGCTCTTAGTCTCTTGTTAATAATACAGAGTGGTCAAGCAAATATGACATAAAATACATTTCTACATATGTACATTTCGCCTTTTTCTTTTATTATCAATTCTTTATCAAAATATGATTTTAGTATAAACAACAATGTTTAATATCATTTTAAGTCATTGACATATTTAAAAACTATGATACCTACTGCATATACATACGTGAGCAGGAAAAACGGCTTTCCTGATGCCCTATCGACTTGAAACTCTCTCAAACGCATTTTCAGCGCCTAAGCCATTCACTTGTCTAGGCTCTTAGTCAATTGTTAATAATGCTGTGTGTTGATGCACATATGACATAAAATACATTTCTACACATCTACATTTGACCCTTTTTTCATTTATTATCAATTCTTTATCAAAATAAACTCTTAGTATAAACAACAATGATTCAAATCATTTCATGTCATTATCATGTTTTAAATGTATGATACTGCATATAGATTCGGTAGCACGAATAACGGCTTTCCTGAAGCCCTATCGCTTTGAAATTCGCTCAAACGCATTTTCAGCGCCTAAGGCATTCACTTGTCTAAGCTCTTAGTCAATTGTTAATAATACAGAGTTGTCAAGCACATATGAAATAAAATACATTTCTACATATGTACATTTCACCTTTTTCTTTTATTATCAATTCTTTTTCAAAATATGATTTTAGTATAAACAACAATGTTTAATATCATTTTAAGTCATTGACATATTTAAAAACTATGATACCTACTGCATATACATACGTGAGCAGGAAAAACGGCTTTCCTGATGCCCTATCGACATGAAACTCTCTCAAACGCATTTTCAGCGCCTAAGCCATTCACTTGTCTAGGCTCTTAGTCAATTGTTCATAATGCTGTGGGTTCATGCATATATGACATAAAATACATTTCTACACATCTACATTTCACCTTTATATTTATTATCAATTCATTATCAAAATAAACTATTAGTTATAAACAACAATGTTTCATATCATTTTATGTCATTGTCATGTTTAAAAACTATAATACCTACTGCATATAGATTCGGTAGCACGAAAAACGGCTTTCCTGAAGCCTTATCGCCTTGAAACTCTCTCAAACGCATTTTCAGCTTCTAAGCGTCTGTGTTGATGCATATATGACATAAAATACATTTCTACACATGTACATTTCACAACTTGTCTAGGCTCTTAGTCTATTGTTAATAATACTGTCAGTTAATGAACATATGACATAAAATACATTTCTACACATCTACATTTCACCTTTTTCTTTTATTATCAATTCTTTATCAAAATATGATTTAAGTCTAAACAACAATGTTTCATAACATTTTATGTCATTTTCATGTTTAAAAACTGTGATACCTACTGCATATAGATACGTGAGCAAGAAAAACAGCTTTCCTGACGCCCTATTGCCTTGAACCTCGCTAAAACGCACTTTCATCGCCTAAGGCATTCGCTTGTCTAAGCTCTTCCCCCTCTCTTTCCTTTGTACTTCTCTGATTGTCTATCATCATTTTTCAATCCATAGCAGTCCATATTTCAAGTCACTACAGTCTTACTAAATGTCACTCCTTCTACTGCTCATTAAATTAAACAAATATGTATACAGTGCTCTGAACTATGCCCACATTGCATATATAAACTGCGAACTAAACAATTTTGCTATGTCTAAGAAGCATATAAAAAAACACCAAGGAATATTTGATTTAACGTTAACACTTATCCAGTAAGCTAACACATTTAACCATAAAATATATCCAAGTCAAAAATGCAATTGTATGTACTGCCCAGCCCTTTCAGTGCTTCCTCACAGCGTGCCCAGTCTCACACTTACTCTCTTTCGCTCCTCCACAACTAATTCATATCATAGAACCAAGCTCATAAGAAAACATTGTTTTCTCTCTCATTTTTTTTCTTTTCTTTTTTTAACTGTCACAAACTCACAGACACAGCTCGTTGGCCTGTCTAATTTACACACACACACACACACACACACACACACACACACACACACACACACACACACACACACACACACACGCTGGCATACCCTCCTTTTTCTGATTGGTTCCTACATTCACACAGTCTCCAACTTAACTTTGGAGCTCATCATTCATAACCTGTCTCCTTATCTATGGAGCTCATCATTCACTCCCTCTAGTCAGCGTCATATAGTCACGTCTGTCTCCACCTAGTCACACTTAAGTGACGGTCCAGGAGAGGTACATGTCTAATAATCCAGCCAAACACAGAGTTTATTTTTTCATGCACACACAAACTTGTATACACACGTAGGGTCACGTAGAAAAATAACAGGATGTGTCTTCTGACACACACACACACACACACAGACACACACACACACCCTAGTCACTTGCTGCAGCGAGCAATATACAAACAAAAAACACTCAAAAGGAAGACAGACAGACAATCACCCACAGAAACCCAAAAAAGGGGATAGCATATACAATGCCAACGAGAGACAGAGAGAAACCAGAGCAAGAAGAGCTTTTTGACAACCCAAACCTTATTTTCAGTATTATACAGCTATATACCTCTCTCGAGAGACTTGCAGACCACCCCTTCTGCTTCTCACCCCAGAAGCGGTACCTGCAAGATTTAAACAGAAACCCTCGGCTATTCACTTCCCCAACACGACCGAGATTTTTACACTTACAGAGCTATTTACCTGGCCACACTCATCGATTCACTTATTTACATGTTTTACTGCTATCTATCAAAGCCCACTTAACAGAAAAAAAACAATACTTATTTACATGCTTTACTGCTATCTATCAAAGCCCACTTAACAGAAAAGACAAGCACATGGCATCTGCATGACGCCAAAACCCCTCTCTCCATGTGGATAGCCGGGTTCATGTGCATCACCAGAATGCACTATGGGAAGAAAGCATGCTGGCGGAGGCAGTTTGATGCTCTGGGCAATGTTCTGCTGGGAAACTTTGGGTCTTGGCATGCATGTAGATGTTACTTTGACACACACCACTGACCTAAACATTTTTGCAGACCAAGTACACCCCTTCATGGCAACGGGATTCCCTAATGGCAGTGGCCTCTTTCAGCAGGCTAATGTGAAAAAATGCTTTCGAAATGGTTTGAGGAACTTAAAGGATCTGAAGCTAATGTCTTCACAAGAAGCTAATGTCATACCACAGTACACCTTCAGAGGTCTTGTGGAGTCCAGGCCACGATGGGTCCGAGCTGTTTTGGTGGGACAAGAGAGACCTACACAATATTAGGCAGGCTGTTTTATTGTTATGGATGATTGTTATTGGTGTATGACGAAATACCTTCTCTTTCTGCTCTGATGGGCAATGTGCCCCTGGAGTTCTACATGGCTGGAAACAGTGAGGATTACCTCGACTTGAACAACTCTTGTTTTGCATCTAGCCTGTAAAATTGTGAAACCTGATGGTTCTAACATAGGTAAAGACACAAAGGTGGGGGTTGTTAACGATCCTACAGTTTTTCACAAGTGGATGTCAGGCTCGAGGATATCCTTATTTCTCAGTCTAGCAGTACATACCCATAATGTGCTACCTTTGAATGCCTTCTCAACTTTGGAAAAGATACTCTGGAAACACCATTTTGCACTGGGCTGTTCTACAGTGACACGGCAGGGTATATGGATGCCACTGATCCAGAAGGCCGAAATGAAGGTCTTAAACAAAGGGCTAGATTCAGTGCTGAAAGTAACACCATTGACCTGATTGGACACACTCATTCAGATATCGTTTTCAGGATAAACTTTTAGCGAATGGCATCGATTTGAGGATTAGAATGGTTCACAATAAAGAAGAATTTTGCTTGATGAAGGAAGGAAATGCAAGTTTCGTTCTGAAAATACTCAACACTTCCCTTTTTTTTTAAAAAAAAGTAACCGGTCATGCACAAGCACTCCTTACGCTAAGTACCCTATCGAAAGAGTCTGCATGAAGACCTTCAGTCTAGCTGCAGGGAGCTGCAATGGTTCACAGGAGAATCTTTTCCTCAGAGCTTTGCCTAAAACCATTATCTTTGGGATTGTAGACAACCATGCCTTCATACAACAAAAACCCTATTAATTTTAAACATTACAATACACTCTACATAGATGAGACTCAATATCCTGCAAAACCATTTCAACCTGTTTTTCAGTCTGATAATGTCTGTCTGTGAA
This sequence comes from Pangasianodon hypophthalmus, assembly GCF_027358585.1. Taxonomy (NCBI): domain Eukaryota; kingdom Metazoa; phylum Chordata; class Actinopteri; order Siluriformes; family Pangasiidae; genus Pangasianodon; species Pangasianodon hypophthalmus. Next base: position 9,401,015 of record NC_069710.1, read on the forward strand.
TTCCATTCTTTAATTTTAGCACCAGGAAAGCACTTCAGAGAACAGAGAATAATTTCGACATTATTCACGAAATAAACAATCAAAGAAATATGCTCACCAGTAACCAGTAACACATTGATGTATTAAATTAATTCACTATTATTATTTCATGAAGCAACTTCACCAGATTTAAATTTTTTTTTTCATAATGTGCTAAGCATTTTTTTTTGTTCTTCAGAAATTTTAGCAAGCATCTCTTGTATGTAAATCATCTTTGGGAGGTTATGGACCTTCGATCACTGTTCCTTCTGTTTTGCTATATGGTATTTTAGGTAGAGAAAGGGTCAGATGAGCAGGTTGTTCATCTCCTAATTTAATCAAGTTTTAAAAAAAGAGTTTTGCCTGCTCATAATCATTCAGGGGTGCGGGTTTGGGTGTGTATGTCCATACAGAAAAAAACAACAGCTAACTAACTTTGGTAGTATAGTAGTCCAAGGTTCTTTCTTTTTCTTTCTATTTCTTTCATTTTTTTTTCTTTAGCTATTACCATCCTTGAATTCTTTCAGCAAAATTAAAAACTTCTCAGAGTCTTGGGGTCTTGATATCAAAAAAGATCAACTTTATTGCAGAAAACAGCAAAGCCGAGTCAGTCTGCAGAGTAACTGATGAATATGATCTCAACACAGCCTTTAATACATTTTCAAATGCAATATCTGTCTAGGTGGGAGTTTTCTCTTTACACAAACAACAGCATCTGTTGGCTGTCTGCCACCATTATTTCTCAGTCTAAGATCTAGAATTTCACGCAGAGCAGTTGGCAGCAAAGTCTTGTAGCTCCTCAAAATTTTTTCTTCTTTTGACATATTTTTGACAACTACTGTTATATTTGCTTACTGACCTATGGATATTGCTATGGGAAGAAGAATCTACACAAGGAATGACCTCCTTTTACTACAACGGAGTAAATCTGGAGTGCATCACCCTATTTCAGCTGAGGTGAAGAGGTCTCACCGTGGATGTCGAGCTGGTGCTAAAGTAAAGGCTAGGATAGAGATACAAACCTTTCCTACCATCCATGGGGAATGTCAACTCTATAGTGAACAAAAGCAAGGAGCTGGAAGCACTGGTTAGGACCCAGAGAGAATTTCGTGAGAGTAGTCTGATGTGTTTTACTGAGACCTGGTTGGATCAAAACATTGAAGACTCCTGTGTGAATGTGTCTAACTTCACCCTGGTACGTGCAGACAGATGCTCAGGCAAATGGCAAGACAAAGGGTGGAGGACTTGCTTTATTTGTAAACAAGAGATGATGTAACCCTGGTCAAGGAGAGGATATGCTGTCAGGACATTGAGCTTTTGGTAGTTGGTCTCAGACCATATTATATTCCCAGGGTCAGTCATATCATCACAATACTTGTTTACATTCAACCAAGAGCAAATGCTAATGCCTCTTGGGAAGTCATCCATGAGACTGTTGCCAGGATACAAATTCAACATTCCGAGGCCCTCATTATAATATCAGGAGATTTTAACTATGTGACTCTCACCTCACACCTGACTGGATTTTACCAGTTTGTCATCTGTCCTACCAGAGAAGGTAAAACACTGGATTTACTATATGCAAGTGTCAAGGAGGCCTATACCTCTACTGCCTTACCACCACTTGGCAGGTCAGATCACAGCCTGGGTCTTACCGCAGACCTGTTATAAACCCTGTGTACTGAAGCAACCTGCAACAGCCATCTCATTCAGGAAACGGACACCGGAGGCTGTTGAGTCTCTAAGGGACTGCTTTGAATGTGCAGACTGGAACGTATTGCTGGGAGTAGAAGGGAACAGCATGGACACTGACAGACAGGTTGACTGCTTCACTGATTACATCAACTTCTGTAGAGACACTATTTTATCTACAAAGTCTGTGCAATGTTTCCCAAATAACTAACCCTGAATCACTGGTGACATCAAGGCTATCCTTAACCAGAAAAAGGAGACATTTAAAGATGGGGACAAAGAAAGGCTCAAACATGTCCAATATGAGCTGAAGAGGAAATTGAAGCAGGCTAAGGAGGACTACAAAAACAAAATAGAGAAAGACCTACAGCAGAATAACATCAGAGAAGTGTGGAGGGGAATTAACAATTTCACTGGCTACAAAAAAAAGAACAACCAGGCACCAGTGGGTGATGTGGACAGAGCCAGTGAACTCAACAAGTTCTTCAACAGGTTTGACACTGTTACAAATGCAGCCTGTACATGCACAACCCCTCATTCTTCTATTCTTCTATGGCTCCTCTTCCATCTACTCCACCTCCTTTGCGTACACCTGTGTGCGTCTCCACCCCTGCAGCTTTGCCCCCTCCTTCACATGAGCATGCTCCACCATCTGTCACAGTAACAGGGGTGAGGCTGCAGTTACAAAGACTGTGCCGTGGGAAGGCAGCTGGCCCAGATGGTGTTTGTCCTAGACTGCTTATGGACTGTGCTGCTCAACTGTGTGAGCCTCTGCAGAGGATCTTCAACCTGAGTCTAAAATTGGGGAGGGTCCCGGCACTGTGGAAAACATCTTGTATAGTTCCAGTACCTAAAGTAAAGTGTCCAGCCCAAAAACCGCCGGTGGCTCTCACATCCCACATTATAAAGGTTCTGGAGAGGATGATTCTGCGCCTACTAACACTCGAGGTTAAATATGCAATGGATCCCCTGCAGTTTGCTTACAGAGAACACATTGGTGTGGATGATGCTGTCCTCTACATGTGTCACCGTGTTTTGTCTCATCTAGAAGAACCCGCAAGTTACGTGAGGATTATGTTCTTTTATTTTTCGAGTGCATTTAATACCATCCAACCATTCATCCTTAGAGACAAACTGAAAGGGTTGGGGGTTGACCTCTCATTTGTTTCCTGAATCACTGATTACCTGACAGAAAGGCCACAGTTTGTCAGGCTGGGGAACTGCATTTCTAGTACAGTTCTAAGCAGCCCAGGGGCTCCACGGGGGACTGGTTTGGCTCCATTCCTGTTCATACTGTACACAGCAGACTTCACCTACAATTCTCACCTACATTCAGAAGGATTCTGATGATTCTGTGATTGTTGCATGTATCAGGAATGGTCAGGAAGAGGAGTACAGAGCCCTGATAAAATCCTTCAGTGACTGGAGTCCCAAAAACTGCCTCCTAGTAAACACCTCTAAAACCAATTTACTGTTATTTTCAGCATCTGCATCCATCACAGAACACCACTGTTGCAACATTCTTGTATCCAGCTGCAAAGCTGACATTTTGTTAGGCATCAGCTGGTAGAATGCAACTGTAATATATCTACGATGGTAATGTCACAACTGTATCTTTGTCACATGGAACTGTTAACAGTACAGCCAATACTACATAGCTATAGCTTGTCATTCCTCTGGTACATGTACAAGGCACAAATGACATGAATACACAGCTTTTAATCACACTAAGGGTGTGTGTGTCAGTGACTGACAGTCATTTATGTTCATGTTTTTTAACATCTGAGATTCAATCCACATTTAGATTTTTTAACACATTTAGTATTTCAGTAGGATCCTAGCATCATTAACCTCTCATTTAAACATAAAATTCTTGATGACCTTTGACTTACACCTTTCAAAAGACTTTTTTTTAATGGTTTTTACAGTTTTTTCTGTTTTATTTATTCATTGATTCATTCGTTCATTTATTTATTTATTATTACAAATAAGCACCTACACGTTTTTTTTTTACCATTTTAATTTTTTTTTTTTTACCACTTTAACATCCAATTATAAAATTTAATGTAAAGAATCATGTTGAATTTCAATTCAATTCATTTTTATTTGTATAGCGCTTTTTACAAAGGTCATTGTCTCAAAGCAGCTTTACACAAACAAAAGTAAAGTGAAGTGTGTGTGTGTGCCGTCTCTGATGAGCAAGCAGGGCGACGGTGGCAAGGAAAAACTCCCTGAGATGGTGATAGGAAGAAACCTTGAGAGGAACCAGGCTCAACAGAGAACCCATCCTCATATGGGTTTACACTGTAGTGTGCGTGTGTGTGAGTACAATGTGTGTTGGTGTAGTCCACGGAAAACAGCTGAAGCGTTTTCGTGGCAGTATGAAGCATTGCCGGTGGACAGGTCCAGAGTGAAGGGGGGGGGGGGGGGGGGGGGGGGGTCTGGATCACCGGCAGCTCAGGAGTGTAGCTCGGCAGAAGGAGAAGGAAAGTGGTTAGGTACACTCACAGTCACCGTGTGGAGATAAAACTCAACATCCACGAGTCCCCCAGATCTACTCCTTTGATAAAAACACTAGTCGCTAAATCTTACTGGGGGCCAGTGTAATGTAGATAAGAGTGGCGTGATATGCTCATACTTCCTAGTCCTAGTAAGGACCCTCGCTGCTGCGTTCTGAACTATCTGAAGCTTATTTATGCATCTAGACGAACATCCAGATAGTAAAGCATTACAGTAATCTAATCTGGACGTGATAAATGCATGGACTAGTTTTTCAGCATCACTTAGCGAAAGTATATTTCTAATCTTAGCGATATTTCTGAGGTGGAAAAATGCTAACCTGCTTACATTATCTACATGCGCCTCAAATGAGAGATTAGAGTCTATAATCACACCGAGATCTTTTACTGTTAGACTACTTGAAACAGAGAGACCATCTAAAGTAACAGTGTGATCTTTAAACTTACTTCTAGCGGCTTGTGGTCCCAGTACCAGAACCTCTGTTTTTTCTGGTTGCTTAGCATCCAGTCTCTTATGTCTATCGCACATGCCTCAACTTTCTTTAACTGGCTATTCTCATCTGGCCTAGCTGAGACGTATAACTGTGTGTCATCAGCATAACAATGGAAGCTAATGTTATGTTTACGGATTATGTTACCTAAAGGGAGCATGTATAACGTGAAAAGCAGTGGGCCTAAGACTGAACCCTGCGGAACGCCATATTCTACTCGATAACGTGCTGAGTGGTCACCGTTTACATCTACAAACTGATAACGATCAGTTAAATAAGATCTAAACCAGTCGAGGGCTGAGCCCTTAATTCCTACGACCTTTTCCAGTCTGTGAAGGAGGATATTATGGTCGATAGTGTCGAATGCTGCGCTAAGGTCGAGTAAAATTAATAGACTAATGCAACCCCGATCAGAGGCTAATAGCAAGTCATTGACTACTTTAACTAATGCTGTCTCTGTGCTGTGGTGGGGCCTGAAACCTGACTGATAAAGTTCATAGATATTATTACTTTGTAGATATGAAATTATTTTGAATCATTTTTGATTATAACAATAAATCTCTGTTAAAAGTATGACTTCCACTTGAATGTATGAGTTTGCACAAAAAACGGCTTTCCTGATGCTGCATCGCCTTAAAACTCACTAAAACGCATTTTCAGCACCTAATGCACGCACTTCTAAATCACACAGGCATTTGTTGAGAAAACAGTGGTTTAGTGCATGTTTGATCAAAAGTGCCTTTCCACACATCATTTCATGTCTTTTTTTTATTTTAATACTTTTTAGCACGTTATTATCAAATATTAATTTTAATACAAACAATCATATTTCCATCATAATAATGCGAAAAACCTCAACTGAAAGTATGAAACCTACGTGCATGTATGAGTTTGCACAAAAATGGCTTTCCTGAAGCCCTAATACATTGAAACTCGCTAAAATGCATTTTCTGCGCCTATAATACAAGTAATTGGATAATCACTTAAACATTTGTTGGCAAAACAGTGTGCTCGTGCATATTTGGTAAAGAATAAATTTTTTCCATGCTTTTCCCCGTTCTTGAATTTTAGCACTTAAAAAAAAATATGGCTTTTACTATCAATTATCATATGTAATTTTATTTTCTATTGTATTAATATGAAAAACTACTGTTAAAAGTATGAAGCAAAATGGCTTTCTGGGCGTTGTAGAAGTTTCCAACTCGCTAAAAAGGCATTTTTCAGCGTCTAATCCATGCACTTGGTTAAGCACAAAAGCATTTGTTGAGAAAACTGTGTTTTAGTTCATATTTGATTAGAAATGTTATTTCATGAATGTTATTTCATGTCTTTTTTTTTTTTTTTTTACGTTCCAGAGTTCTTGGAGCAGTGGCACATTGAAATTCTATTAAACGCATTTTCAGCGCTTTTTTTTTTTTTTTTTTTTTAATAAAAACTACATTTAAATTCTTTTTTATGTTTTTAACTTATTATTTTATAATAAAAATATTAATTTTAATATAAACAATCATATTTCTTACCATTTTAAATCGTAATTAAATGAAAAATATCTCTTGACAGAATGTGTGTGTTTTCATTTTCTTAATGGTTTTTCACATTATTAGCATGCAAAATGATCTGAACCAAAATAATATTTATTAAAATTAGATTTTGATAAAGTGTAATTAAAAAGTCAAAAAATATGAAAAAGATAGGAGTAATAATAGAATAGTAGTAATATAGAATGATATATGATAGATAATAGATAGGAGTAATAATAGAAATAATTTTATAGAATGCGCGAACACACGTTTTTCTCAACAAGTGGCTAAGTACTAGCCATCTTTTATATTATCATGAGTTGAAAAACTCAATAAAAACCATGAATCCTAGTGCTTATTTGTTTTCATTTGAAATGAAAAACGCTTTCATTGAACACGCAGGGCCTTAAAATTCGCTAAAACGCATTTTCAGCGCCTACTGCACGCACTAGCACATAGCCATTTGTTGAGACCACGATGTGTTCATGCATATTTGATAAAACGATATCTAATATGATTGCTTATATTAAAATTTATTTTTTTCTCTTTATATCCTAATAATCTGAAAAATCTTTTCTCCTACGTTCCTGTCTGTTTGCAGAACGTTGAAACTCGCTAAAATGCATTTTCACCGCCTAAGGCACTCACTTAGCTAGGCACTATGTTTATTGTTAATAATACTGTGTGTTCATGCATACTTGACAAAAAATACATTTCTACAAATGTAAATTGCACCGTTTTTATTTTTTAATAAAAACGGTGGGTTAGATACTGAAAATGCGTTTTAGCGAGTTTCAACGTTCTGCAAACAGACAGGAACGTAGGAGAAAAGATTTTTCAGATTATTAGGATATAAAGAGAAAAAAATTAATTTTAATATAAGCAATCATATTACAAATCATTTTATCAAATATGCATGAACACAGCTTTTACACATTATTATGATGTAAAATGGTATGAAACAGGATTGCATACATTAAAATCATATTTAGATTTTGTTTCAAGGCGATAGGGATTCAGGAAAGCAATTTTTCGTGCACACTTATAAATGCAGTAGGTGTCCAAGTTAGTAAATATACAGGAACGCACTGTGAACAAGTGAGTGCCTTAGGCGCTGAAAACGCGTTTTAGCGAGTTTCAAGTTGTTGCGATAGGGGTTCAGGAAAACCGTTTTTCGTGCACACCCTTATATGTCATGGTTTCAATGAAGGTTTTTCAAGTTATAATAATATAAAATGGTATAAAACATGATTGTTTATATTAAAATCATATTTTGGTAATGAATGGTTAAAAAATGTAAAAGTATACATTTGTAGAAATGTATTTTTTGTCAAACATGCATGAACATGTTTGTTATTAACAATAACATTATTAATAATAAACAAAGTGCCTACCTAAGTGAGTGCCTTTTTTCGTGCACATTCATTAATGCAGTAGTTAGTAAATATACAGGAACGCACTGTAGTATTAACAATAGACTAAGTGCGTAAACTGGTGAGTGCCTTAGGCGCTGAAAATGCGTTTTAGCGAGTTTCAAGGCTTCAGGAAAGCCATTTGTCGGGCACACTCTTATATGCACTAGGCGTCATGGTTTTTAAAAAGTTTTTTTTTTTTTTTTTAACTCATACTGATATAAAATTATATAAAACGTGATTGTTTATATTAAAATCATATTTTGATAATGAATTGTTAAAAAATAAAAACGGTGCAATTTAACGGTGAAATGTATTTTTTGTCAAGTATGCATGAACACACAGTATTATTAACAATAAACAAAGTGCCTAGCTAAGTGAGTGCCTTAGGCGCTGAAAATGCATTTTAGCAAGTTTCAAGGCGATAGGGCTTCAGGAAAACCGTTTTTTTCGTGCACACACAAATAAGCACTAGGATTCATGGTTTTTATTGAGTTTATCAAATCATGATAATATAAAACATGTTCATATTAAAATCTTATTTTATTTAAAGTGCATACACAAGCCGTAGGGGGCAAAAATGCGCAAAAATGCCCAAAGTGTCATGGTTTTTAAACATGATAATGATATAAAATAATATAAAACATTATGTGCTTGACCACTCTGTATTATTAACAATAGACTAAGAGCTTAGACAAGTGAAGGCGCTGAAAATGCGTTTGAGCGAGTTTCAAGGCGATAGGGCATCAGGAAAGCCGTTTTTCGTGCTTACGTAGGTATCAGTGCAGTAGGTATCATAGTTTTTAAACATGATAATGACATAAAATATGAAAAATTATTGCTTATACTAAGATCATGTATATTGTATTGTATGTTATGTATATTCCACCTTTTTGACTTTTGAACAATTCATCATCAAAATATGATTTTAGTATAAACAACCATGTTTCATATCATAAAAATACATAAAAGTATATTTCACCTTTTTGAGGTTTAAACAATTCATAAAAATATATAGGTATGTTTCACCTTTTTTGACTTTGGAACATTTCATTATCAAAATATGATTTTAGCATAAATAATCATGTTTTATATCATAAAAATGTGAAAAACAGTTATTAAACTTGGACACCTAGTGCACATATGAGTGTGCACGAAAAAGGCTTTCCTGAACACCTATCGCCTTGAAACTCTTAGTTTTTTCTTAAGATAACAGTGTGTTCGTGCATATTTGACAAAAACTACATTTCTGCACATGTATATTTCACCTTTTTGCCTATTTGACACCGTATTTTCAGATAGGATTATCAGCCAAACAATCATGTTTCATATCATTATAACGTTTACAAACTTAATGAAAACTATGACACCTACTGCATATACAAGTGTGCAGAAAACTTAACAAAACTTAAAAAAAAAACAAAAACAAAAAAAAAACCATGAAACCTAGTGCCTATTTGTGTGCGCACGAAAGACGGTTTTCCTGAACCCCTATAGCATTGAAACTCGCTAAAACGCATTTTCAGCGCCTAAGGCACTCACTTAGGTAGGCACTTTGTTTATTATTAATAATGTTATTGTTAATAACACACATGCATGTGTGTTCATGCATGTTTGACAAAAAATACATTTCTACAAACGTATACTTTTACATTTTTTAACCATTCATTACCAAAATATGATTTTAAATAATAAACAATCATGTTTTTATACCATTTTATATCATTAAAACTTGAAAAACCTTCACTGAAACCATGACACACAAGGGGTGTGCACGAAAAAACGGTTTTCCTGAACCCCTATCGCAACAACTTGAAACTCGCTAAAACGCGTTTTCAGCGCCTAAGGCACTCACTTGTTCACAGTGCGTTCCTGTACATTTACTAACTTGGACACCTACTGCATTTATAAGTGTGCACGAAAAATTGCTTTCCTGAACCCCTATCGCCATGAAACAAAATCTAAATATGATTTTATATATATATATATTCATGTATCATACCATTTTACATCATAATAATGTGTAAAACCTTGATTAAAACTAGGACACCTATTGCATGAATTTGTCTGAAATGAAAAACGCTTTCATGAACACGCAGGGTCTTTAAAATTCGCTAAAACGCATTTTCAGCGCCTACTGCACGCACTAGCACATAGCCATTTGTTGAGACCACGCTGTGTTCATGCATATTTGATAAAATGATTTGTAATATGATTGCTTATATTAAAATTAACTTTTTTCTCTTTATATCCTAATAATCTGGAAAATCTTTTTCTCCTACGTTCCTGTCTGCTTGCAGAACGCTGAAACTCGCTAAAACGCATTTCAGCGCCTAATACACCCACTAGAGTAAGTACTTAGCCACTTGTCGAGAAAAACGTGTGTTCGCGCATATTCTATAAAATGTACCTTATTACTCCTATCTTTTTATTTTTATTTATTTTTATATTTTTATTATAAAATAATAAGTTAAAAACTGAAAAAAGCATTTAAATGTAGTTTTTAATAATAATAAAAGCGCTGAAACACACTTTTTTGCCAACAAATGTTTAAGTGATTATCCAATTACTTGTATTATAGGCGCAGGAAAATGCATTTTAGCGAGTTTCAATGTATTAGGGCTTCAGGAAAGCCGTTTTTTGCGCAAACTCATACATGCATGTAGGTTTCATACTTTTCAGTTTACGTTTTTCGCATTATTATGATGGAAAACCATATGAAATATGATTGTTTATATTAAAATTAATATTTGATAATAACGTGCTAAAAAGTATTAAAATATAAAAAAGACATGAAATGACGTGTGGAAAGGCACTTTTGATCAAATATGCACTGTTTTCTCAGCAAATGTGTCCGCAAATGTGCATTAGGTGCTGAAAATGCGTTTTAAGGCGATGCAGCTTCAGGAAAGCCGTTTTTTGTGCAAACTCATACAATTCAAGTGGGAGTCATACATTTAAGAGAGATTTATTGTTATACTCAAAAATGATTCAACCTGATTCTTTACATTAAATTTTATAATTGGATGTTAAAGTGGTAAAAAAAATCAAAAACGTAAAAAAACGTGTTGGTGCTTATTTGTAATAATAAATAAATAAATGAATAAATGAATAAAACAGAAAAACTGTAAAAACCATAAAAAAGTCCTGTTGAAAGGTCATCAAGAATTTTATGTTTATGTGAGAGGTTAATGATGCTAGAATCCTACTGAAATACTAAATTGTGTTAAAAATCTAAACGTGATTTGAAACTCAAATGTTAAAAAACATGAACATATAAAGGAATGACAAGCTATAGCTATGTAGTATTGGCTGTAATTTTAACAGTTCCATGTGACAAAGATACAGTTGTGACATTACCATCGTAGATATATTACAGTTGCATTCTACCAGCTGATGCCTAACAAAATGTCAGCTTTGCAGCTGGATACAAGAATGTCGCAACAGTGGTGTTCTGTGTTGGATGCAGATGCTGAAAATAACAGTAAATAATATGGAACATAGTATTAGATTTGTAATTATAAGTATACAATATTATATTCATAGATAAGGTCATCTAAAGTTCAATAACTAACTGTGCAAAGTACAGGAGGGTATCAAAGTGTAGAGGTTCTCAGTGTCAGAAAAACATGGGGTGAAAGGATGTACCAAAGCTATGGAGATTATGAAAGAATATGCGGATATATACAAAAAAAAAAAAAAAAAAAAAAAAAAAAAAAAAAACGGAAACTTTATTGAAACCAATAAAATCAACTGAGGGGAATGAAACAAGATAGATATTAGACGGAGAAATAATGGTGACGGACAGCCAACAGATGCTGCTGTTTGTGTAAAGAGAAAACTCCTGCCTAGACAGACATTTGATTAAAGGCTGTGTTGAGACTATATTCATCAGTTACTCTGCAGACTGACTTGGCTTTGCTGGTTTTTTAGGAAGAAAGAAAGAACCAAGTACTACTATACTACCAAAGTAAGTTGGCTGTTGTTTTTTTTCTGTATGGACACACACACCCAAACACCCACAGAACCAAACACCAACAGACCCACACACACACTCTTCAAAACAGTCTAAAAACACCACATAGATTCTTGACACACACACACACACAATCATATATGTTTTATTGTGTCAAGAATCTATGTGGTGTTTTTAGACTGTTTTGAAGAGTGTGCATGCGGGCTCGAGTGCAATGGCAAACTAGTGACGTACAGTAAAAATCCCAGTAAACTAAACAGGCCAGCAGCTATGGGATATCTGTAAATAAAGCAATTCCATGGAAAAAAATCATAGGCTCTATTATGTTGTTACATTCCTGTTGAGACAGTTGCTTACTGAGCAATCATGTACATGGGGTAAGCACTACCACTCACACAGTACATCTAAGCAGGTATTTTGTGTATTCAGCAATGGCTTTCCAGTGTCAATTTGGTGATTTTGATATTCAATGTAAGTGGAAGTTACACTCCACCCCTTGTTGTTCGTCATTAGGAAAGCTCTACGTTCTTCAACCAGCGTGGTTCAAAAGAAGGATCTGCGACTCAGATATCACTATTTCAGGAAACAGTTGTGACTAGTTAGTTGGTTTCTCCAACCATGCATCGTACTATGGTGGTTAAGCAGCAAACTATGTTGTTGTATGGGAACGTATGTTGTATGTTGTATGTTGTACCGCTGAATGATTATGAGCAGGCAAAACTCTATGCATCATCCCTGAAAATTTTTTAAACTTGATTAAATTAGGAGATGAAGAACCCGCTCATCTGACCCTTTATCTACCTAAAATACCATATAGCAAAACAGAAGGAACAGTGATCGAAGGTCCATAACGTCCCAAAGACGAAATACATACAAGAGTTGCTTGCTAAAATTTCTGTGAGGAAAAAAAAAATCGCTTTGCACATTATGAAAAAAAAAAATTTTAAATCTGGTGACGTTGCTTCATGAAATGATAATGGTGAATTAATTTTTAAAGGAAAAACTATCAAAGGAACTCACAAGGTGGATTTGTTTAAGAATCTCACAGCCCCTCATAAAGCGGTAGCGTGTGTGTACTGCTAGACTGAGAAATAAGGATATCAAGAGCCTGACATCCACTTGTGAAAAAAACGATACTATAGGATCGTTAACAACCCCCACCTTTGTGTCGTTACCTATGTTAGAACCATCAGGGTTCACAATTTTTCAGGCTAGATGCAAAACAAGAGCTGTTCAAGTCGAGGTAATCCACACTGTTTCCAGCCATGTAGAACTTCAGGGGCACATTGCCCATCAGAGCAGAAAGAGAAGGTATTTCGACATACACCAATCAGCCATAACAATAAAACAGCCTGCCTAATATTGTGTAGGTCTCCCTTGTGCCACAAAAACAGCTCGGACCCATGGTCCACATTCCTGGACTCCACAGCACTTTGAAGGTGTGCTGTGGCATCCGGCACCAAGACGTTAGCTTCAGATCCTTTAAGTACTGTTAGATGCGAAGTGGGCTCTCCATGAATCAGACTTGTTTGTCCAGCACATCCCACAGATGCTCAACTGGATTGAGATTTCGGGAATTTGGAGGCCAACTCAACACCTTGAACTCTTTGTCATGTTCCTCAAACCATTCCTAAAACATTTTTGCAGTGCGGCAGGGCACATTATCCTGCTGAAGGAGGCCACTGCCATTAGGGAATCCCGTTGCTATGAACGGGTGTACTTGGTCTGCAAAAATGTTTAGGTAGGTGGTGTGTGTCAAAGTAACATCTACATGAATGCCAAGACCCAAAGTTTCCCAGGAGAACATTACCCAGGGCATCAAACTGCCTCCGCCAGCATGCCTTCTTCCCATAGTGCATTATTGTACCATCTCTTCCCCAGGTAAGTGATGCACATGAACCCAGCCATCCACATGATGTAGAAGAAAATGTAATTCATCAGACCAGGGTACCTTCTTTGCTCCATTGTGCCATGGTCCAGTTCTGATGCTCACATACCCATTGTAGGCATTTTGGTGAATATAAATGGCAAGCATGCATGCATTTTCTTCTGACATTACTTTTTCATTCTAGTCAATTAGTGTATCCAGTACAAAATGTAGTGGTAAAATACACAAAATGACTGTAAGGACATTTTTAACTTTTAAAAATTAATTTTTATTTTAAGTTTTCACAGAGGACAATTTAAACAATTTAAACGTGTACTCAAACCGTTTTATGGCATGTAGCTTTCCTGCCAAAAGATTTAAATTTGTTCATTCTTGTTCAAAACAGTTCATTCTTTGATATGGGTATGCAGCTCTACATTTTTTGTATTCGGGGAAAGCTAAGTAGTGACACCAGAATTGGCAAAATAGGGCCTCATTCCCGGTACATCAACAGCTTTCAGTCCCTTGTGGAAATGTAGTAGTCCTGATGTAGTAAATATTTTTGCTTCCTATATATTTTGTAAATTTGCATTTTAACTTCTTTGGAATTTCTGTGACCTTTTCAGATTATGGATGCTGCATTTCACCTCTCCAGCATGGTAATAGATTGCCATCTACCAATTTCTATCAATTGTATTTACTTTATAGATCCCTTAATTTGTAATTTACAAACTATCATTTGTAATTTAGAGGAGACCAGGTGTATTAGCAATCAATAGCCACACTTTAAAGCATATTCTCGATGGGAGAGTGAGGACATCAGTACATAGTTTTGTCAAGGTAAGTATAACCTGACCAAATTATCTTTATGTGTTGAGTTTAATTCGGTGTAGTACTTCTTGGTGAAAAAAATAAGAAATACAGAGCAAATAAATGCATGGGGTTTATCACTGTACATAATAAATGGAAGTTTACATTTATGTTATCCATTTTCACGTAGCTTTTGCTTCCCCTTGCAGAGAAACATTCTTGAAAATACAACTGAAGTTTGTTATTTACTTAGAGGGCGGAAATCACTGGACTAGTTACTCTAGTTCTAGTTGAAGATCTTGTTGATGTTTAATGTTGTCAAAAAGAAGTACTGCTGTGATAAGTAGAAATGTGCAATGCATAATATACTAACTTATTGACTAATTGTGAAACCCAAAAATTATCTTGCAAAGTTTGATACAACTTATCTTTTTCCTGCTGTTCCCATTTCCTATTTATCACTGCAACATTGCGGGAAGAACATTAACATACCTAAATTCACTGGTGAGCACAAGGAGCACTGTCAAAAAACAGCTGAGAATTGGGACTATGTGCAATATTTTTCTATTTCACATATAAACTGTCTATCTTTACATGTAGTAATGTTACATGTATAAGATGTAATGATATTTGCCACTGCAAAGGGTTGCCAAGGACCATTAGAAATGTGCACAAGAGAGCATGCCATTCATGCCATTTCTTGTGGTATCTTTACAGCTGTGGTAAAACACTAAATTCCATTTTATTTTTAAAAGTTGAAATGTAATTCATTCAGATCATGCAAAAATGTTGTGCCTTTTTGTGTGCAAACGCTGGCCAGCTAATATAACCTGATCTACCAGCCTTTACTAGGCTTTCTCAACAGTTGAATTATCACTGTACATTAAGACAATATATAGTAAATGCACTTACCTTCGCATAAATGTGTTTTCAACAATTTCTTAATGAAGTGTCCCAAGTACTTGCTCCAATTTTTGGACGTCTATGATCCCGCCTCCTCTGTGATTGATATCGCCCCCTCTGTGATTGATCCTGCTTCCTCTGTGATTTCATTGGTCGTCTCCCTAAACCAATCATTTTCCTTTCTGCCCTCAGAACAATTTTGAGTAAGTGAAACTCCCACCTGTTCAGGAAACGTATTTTATTTTTCATAGGCTTATATCCATTTCGATATCCAGTTTTTTTTCATTGCTTTGTTGATTTCACTAGTTTTTCAATACTTTTATAATATCTTGAGTGGTTTGACAGAGTCTGTTCTGTTTACTCCATCCATCACTTGATATAGACATTCATGCTGTGTTAATGAGTACCAACAATGCAAATATTGTACCTCTGAAAGGAAAATTTCCCATTCTCCTTTCAAATCAATTGGTTTGGCAAATTTCCTAGTATAGTGCACGATCTAAAATGCTGTGAATGTAAACAATATGACAGCATTCGGCAGATAAGCCTATATATCGAGCAGTTGTTGGGGTAGCAGCCAGGTAGAGAGTATAGTCATGACATAATGACAAGAAATTATATACAATATTTTTCTGAATACAGTAGGAGCAAAAAAAAATGTAGGTAGTAAATACAGAAATGTGAAAAATTGCAAAGGGAGTGGGATGGTGTTCAGTGTGTGTGTGTATGTGTGTGTGTGTATGTGTGTGTGTGTGATGTCAGTCCTCTATTAAGAAAAGCATTAAGAAGCATTAAGATGCAGCGTGTGATCTCAGATGATGAGAAGAGAGACCCCAATGATCTTCTCAGCTGTCCTCACAGGGTCTTGTGACCTGAGAAGGTGCAATTTCCAAACCAGGCAGTGATGCAGCTGCTCAGGATGCTCTCGGTAGTCCCTCTGTAGAATATGGTGAGGATGGGGGTTGGGAGATGAGATTTCCTCAGCCTTCGCAGAAAGTAGTGATGCTGCTGGGCTTTCTTGGTAATGTAGCTGGTGCTGAGGGCCTAGGTGAGGTTCTCCGCCGGGTGAACCCCATGGAATTTGGTGCTCTTGATGATCTCCACAGAGAAGCCTTCATGGTTCAGCAAAGAATAGCCACTCTGTGCTCTCCTGAACTCAACAACCAACTCTTTAGTTTTGTCGACATTCACAGCCAGGTTGTTGGCTCTGCACCAGTCCGTTAGCCGCTCCATCTCCTCTGTGTATACTGACTCATCGTTTTTACTGATGAGACCCACCACGTTCGTGTCATCTGCGAACTTGAAGTGGTTCGAGATGTGTATTGCTACACAGTCGTGAGTCAGCAGAGAGAACAGCAGTGGACTGAGCACACAGCCCTGGGTGGCCATTGTGCTCAGTGTGGTGGTGTTGGAGATGCTGCTCCTGAACTGGACTGACTGAGATTCAGCTTTCAAATCAGGTGCAGAGGAATGTATTGTGTGTTAATGTGTTAATGTATTGAATGCTGAACTGAATTCTAAGAATAGCATTCGAATGTATGTGTCCTTTTGTCCAGGTGGGTGAGAGCCAGATGGAGGCTGGTGGTGATAACGTTATTTGTTGCACAGCTGGGGCAGCAGAGTCTTGATGTGCTTCTCGAAGCACTGTGTTCAAGAAATGTTGCAACATTGGTCCTCTGTGATGGATGTAGATGCTGCAAATAACAGCAAATAACAGTTAAAAAATGAAAGAAAGAAAAAGAAAGAAAGGACCAGGGTTAGCTAGCTAACAAGTTAGCTGTTGTAGCTGTTGTTTTTTTCTGTGTTCCTTAAATGTTTAAGAGTTACCGGTACAGGGCAAAAAGAATCGTTGTGTGAAAGGTTCAACAGAACGCTAAAGACCAGGCATGCGTTTCCCAAAAGCATTGTAATGATTTGGTGTTTCAAGAAACCACAGTTCCAATGAACATTTACAAACTGCATCGCAAACTTGAGTGGTTGGAAATACAGCTCTCCACCTGTGGTTAACAGCATAGTTCCTTGTTAGTTTGTGGTGTTGATGGCATTGATTACCTGGCATCTGGGGTGTGAAGACTTCCACCATACATTTTGAGAGATTTTTTGGGCTTTAAAATGATGCTGAGATTTTACGTAATTCACTTTTAAAGTTATTTTTAATACAAATTCAGTTTGAAATGATCTTCCAGCATGACTACCACAATTGTCCTCCCTTCCAAGTGCCCTCCGAAAGTATTGTTTGTACCATTTGGAGCACAGCCAGTTTGTGAGAAGAAAGGTGAGTTATTTAAAAATTTACAAGTGAAAATCTTTGTTACAACATTTCCAAAGAGAAATTTCTCATGTAGCAGTGTATTTCAATCACATGTTAATGGTTTCCTCTTATATGAAAAGTTCTTTATGAGATTACATGATTACAAACATATTTTAAATAAATCCAAACTTGTTAAAAGCTCTGAAATATCTTCACATCCTGGGGTGCGTTTACCATACAAAGATGTAGCTTGCTGCTTAACCACGCATAGTAAGATGCATTGTTGGAGAAACCAGTCATGACTATCTATCTATCTATCTATCTATATATATATATATATATATATATATATATATATATATATATATATATATATATATATATATATATATATATACACGCTTTATAGTGGAGAGGTCTGTAGGAGTGTGGTAACTATGTTTTCACTGCATCAGCAAGTCCTTTGGTGGCCTGAAGCTGAACCTGTCCAAAAGTTATTTTGTTATTGTGGTTACTGCAATTCTCCACAACATTGCAGTCAGGGAAAATGTCCAGCTTCTTGAGGAGGAAGAGGGGAGTCATGCTGGTGCTGCTGATGATGAAGATGCTATTTCTAATGAAGATTAGAATGAAGATTTTTAAAAAAAATACTGTTTGGATATTGTATTTTCTATTATTTGCTCCATTTAATCAGTCATAACTTCTGTTAATAAGCTACCAAGTATTTGACTACCTTGGTCTATTTTTTCCTCTGCATACATTAATTGAAACACTTTTGTAAAAAAGAAGCATATATTTGTTTTCTATTACAAAGCCTATTGAGAATATTCCATGTTCTATTCAACTTCTGTGAATATGACATGAAACCACTTACACGAAACAGTGTTAGATATTCTCTCTTATAATTATTATTTGTAAATTTTATTATTATGTGTCTTGCCATCTTATTGGTATGTGTGTTCTGGAAGCTTCATACCAACTCAAATTCCTTGTGTGTGTGTGAGCATACTTGGCAATAAAAGCTTATTCTGATTCTATATGTATGACATGTATGCGTTTCACTTGGTTCTGTAAATATTTATAGAAATAACCTTCTTTTTATTCCACAGTTACCTGGGCAACCTGGCAGAAACTGGAAGCATCAAAGGGTCCAGCACTGAAGAATCCTCTAATGCTACACAGTCAATGACTGAGAAAGGACTTGAGAAATGTTGCACTTTTTAGTGAACACTTTAGAAGCAGCATTACTACATGACATTTTTAATACAACTTTATTTTTTGTTTTACTTGCATAAACAAGTTTGTAGAATTTGTACAAGTACATGTAATTAATGCACTGTACATGTACTTGTATTACAGTTATTGTATTGTCTTGTGCTGTTTGCACATTCTGTAGGTATCATCTGGTAGATACAACTGTAATATATCCATGATGGTAATGTTACAATTCTATCTTTGTCACATGGATTGGAAAAAAAGTGGAGTGAATACTTGGGACACTTCATTAAGAATTTGCTGAAAACACATTTATGCATTTACTATATATTGCCTTAATGTACTGTGATAATTCAACTGTTGAGAAAGTAAGTGGTAGATCAGGTTATATTAGCAGGTAATATTTAGCTAACTACGAAAATACACAGCACTTAGATTCTCCGTCCAAATATTCCATCGTGTGCATTTATGAAACGTTTATCCATGCACAGTACTAAAACTGAAACTGTTTTATCAGTAGACAGCACTACGGTTGCTCATAGGGGTAATAGAGTCAAACAGGCTTTCTGTCATTTAAAAGTTAATGGCTCCTGTATGCTGCTCTCAGGGCAGAAGTATTTAATTATTATTAAATATAATTTACACTATATAAAAATATAGTGTACTGTATGCTGCTCTCAGGGCAGAAGTGTACTATATAGGTGTACTGTATGCTGCTCTCAGGGCAGAAGTGTACTATATAGGTTCATATTAATGTATTACTATTAGTGCACTGTATGCTATTCTCAGGGCAGAATTGTACTCTATAGGTTCATATTAGTGTATTATTATTAGTGTAGTGTATGCGGCTCTCAGGGCAGAAGTGTACTGTATAGGTTCATATTATTATTATTATTATTATTATTATTATTACTATTATTACTATTGTTGTTGTTGTTGTTGTTGTTGTACTACATGACATTTTTAATACAACTTTATTTTTAAATAAACTCTCAGGGCAGAAGTGTACTGTGTAGGTTCATATTAGTCTATTTTTATTAGTGTACTGTATAGGTTCATTTTACACAGAGTGCACTGTAAGCTGCTCTCAGGGCAGAAGTGTACTGTATAGGTTCATATTAGTGTTGTATTAGTGTACGCTATAGGTTCATATTAGCATATTATTATTATCATTATTATTATTATTATTTTTATATGTGGCAGAAGTGTACTGGGCAGAAGTGTACTGTGTATTCATATTACATAGAGTGTACTGTAAGCTGCTCTCAGGACAGAAGTGTACTGTATAGGTATTAGTAATAATACTACTACTAATATTATTATTATTATTATTATTATTATTATTATTATTATTATTATTATTATTGTTATTATTATTATTATTATTATTAGTATACTGTAAGCTGCTCTCAGGGCAGAAGTGTACTTGATAGGTCCATATTCGTGTTGTATTATTAGTGCACATCCCCTGAGCTGTCCAAAGTTTAGTAGGCCTGCTCTAGGTATAGTATAGTTCTAGGTATACTTGGTTAGTACACCTAACTATGTGCTGTATACATTATTGAGGATATACCTGTATATATTTGTATATGTGTTTCATTTGGTTCTTTAAATATTTATAGAAATAAACTTATTTTTAATCCACAGTTACCTGGGCAACCTGGCAGAAACTGGAAGCATCAAAGGATCCAGCATTGAAGAATCCTCTAATGCTACACAGTCAATGATTGAGAAAGGACTGGATGAATAAAAAACAAATGTACTCTTTAGTGAACATTTTTACTGAACAACTTTTTATTGAACAATGTTCTAATAAAATGTAATTCAAATATAATTCAGACTTTTCTCCTTTTGTATTTATGAATAATATAAAATAAATCATACAGATTTTGAATCAACAGGTAGTTAATATACCCCTGGCCCCCACTCAGGAAGGTCTCGGCAAACTTATAAAAAGGTGATAAAAGTTTTTTAGAAGCAGCATTACTACATGACATTTTTAATACAACTTAATTTTTTTGTTTTACTTGCATAAACAAGTTTTTAGAATTTGTACAAGTACATGTAATTAATGCGCTGTATATGTATAAAAAGAATGAATTCACTAAAATTTTGCATGATCTGGACAAAGATTAATTACATTTCAAATTTTAAAAATAAAATGGAATTTAGTGTTTTACCACAGCTGTAAAGATACCACAAGAAAGGCATGAATGGCATGCTCTCTTGTGCACATTTCTCATGGTCCCTGGCAACCTTTTGCAGTGGCAAACATCCTGACAGTTTAATAAACATTACTACATACTACATTACTACATACTACATACATGTAAAGATAGATTAAATTAAATACAGTTCATATGTGAAATAGAAAAATGTTGTACGTAGTCCCAATTCTCAGCTGTTTTTTGACAGTGCTCCTTGTGCTCACCAGTGAATATTGTTCTATTGTACAGGGAATATTGTACTTTCCACAATGTTGCAGTGATAAACAGGAAATGGGAACTGCAGAAAAAAGATAAGTTGTGTCAAACTTTGCAAGATAATTTTTGGGTTTCACAATTAGTCGGTAAGCTAGTATATTATGTTTTGCTCATTTCTGCTTATCACAGCACTACTTCTTTTTGACAACATTAAACATCAACAAGATCTTCAACTAGAACTAGAGTAACTTACAAAAAAAGTCCAGTGATTTCCGCCCTCTAAGTAAATAACAAACTTCAGTTGTATTTTCAAGAATGTTTCTCTGCAAGGGGAAGCAAAAGCTACGTGAAAATGGATAACATAAATGTAAACTTCCATTTATTATGTACAGTGATAAACCCCATGCATTTATTTGCTCTGTATTTCTTATTTTTTTCACCAAGAAGTACTACACCGAATTAAACTGAACACATAAAGATAATTTGGTCAGGTTATTCTTGATGGGAGGGTGAGGACATCAATACATAGTTTTGTCAAGGTAAGTACCTTGACAAAACTATGTATTGATGTCCTCACCCTCCCATCGAGAATATGCTTTAAAGTGTGGCTATTGATTGCTAATACACCTGGGGCCCGTTTCAGAAAGGAGGTTAAGTGAAAACTCTGAGTATGTTAACCCTGAAATGTGGGAAACTCTGGGTTTTCCATTTCAGAAACGGAGGTATCGTCTCCTCTAAATTACAAATCTTTATAGATCCCTTAATTTGTAAATTACAAATTAAGGGATCTATAAAGTATATACAATTGGTAGAAATTGGTGGATGGCAATCTATTTCTATGCTGGAGAGGTGAAATAGAGCATCCATAATCTGAAAAGGTCACAGAAATTCCAAAGAAGTTAAAATGCAAATACAAATATTCACAATGTGGCAAATTTACAAAATATATAGGAAGCAAAAATATTTACTACATCAGGAACTTCCTTGTTTTCCACAAGGGACTGAAAGCTGTTGATGTACAGGGAATGTGGCCCTATTTTGCCAATTCTGATGTCATTACTTAGCTTTCCCAAACACAAAAAATGTAGAGCTGCATAGGTAAAGAACATTAATGAACTGTTCAAATTTAAATCTTTTGACAGGAAAGCTACATGCCATAAAATGGTTTGAGTACACGTTTAAATTTAGTTATGCCCTCTGTGAAAACTTAAAATAAAAATTTATTTTTAAAAGTTAAAAATGCCCTTACAGTCTTTTTGTATATTTTACCACTACATTTTGTACTGGATACACTAATTGACTAGAATGAAAAAGTAATGTGAGAAGAAAATGCATGCATGCTTATATTCATGTTGCCTGCCACTGAATGATTCCTTGTTAAAGAAAAAAAAAAAAAGATTTTCAAATTATTCTATGTCAAAAGTGATTTTTACTTACTTATTTTAATGGTGAGTCTTTATGGTGCCAGCAGCTGTAGCAAGCTGATAATATGAATATTATAATTGTAAAATTATATTGTGATACTGATACTGTAGCAAGCTGATAATATGAATATTATAATTGTAAAATTATACTGTGATATTCTTCTAACTCACTGATACGAACCTTTTTTTTTTTTTTTTAACAATGAATCATTCAGTGGCAGGCAACAGGAACATGCTTCTGCCCTGAGAGCAGCATACAGTAAACTAATAATAATACACTAATACGAACCTTTACAGCACAATTCTGCCCTGAGAGCAGCATACAGGAGCCGCTGACTTTTAAATGACAGAAAGCCTGTTTGACTCTATTACCCCTATGACCGACTGTAGTGCTGTCCACTGATAAGACCGTGTCAGGAATAAATGTTTCATAAATGCACACACGATGGAATATTTGGACGGAGAATCTAAGTGCTGTGCATTTATGTAGTTAGCCAATTGTCTCGTTAGCTAAACGCTGTCCAGCTAATACAGCCTGATCTACCACTCACTAGGCTTTCTCAACAGTTGAATTATGTAAGTCAATATATAGTAGATGCACTTAACTTCCCATAAATGTGTTTTCAACAAATTCTTAATGAAGTGTCCAAAGTATTCCCTTCAATTTTTTAAAGTCTCTGATCCCGCCTCCTCTGTGATTTCACTGGTCTTCTCCGTAAACCAATCATTTTCCTTTCTGCTCTCAGAACAATTTTGAGTAAGTAAAATGCACCCCCGTATGTCTCTTATTATGTAGGGCCGGCCCTGCTGTTATGTTTCGGTCCACCACTCACTGGCTGTCAGCGCAACTTATCGGGAAGCCGAAACACTCCCACTCATCAGATCTCAAAGTCTTTGGGGACTCTTCCCACTAACGGTTGCTGCCGAACCTAAGATCTATTATGCTGGTATGCTAATGTATTTACTCGTGGATAAACACCGTGTTTAGGAGAAACATGTTTGTTTTTTTTAAATCCCTTGTATCCCCATTAAGAGGAAGGCACTTTTTCGGCGAAGTGAATGTGGGCTTGATTAAGGTTAAAGGTTTCTCACATCTCACGCAATATAAACAGTATTTTATGACGAATATATTAGGAAATGCGTTGTTGTTATTGTGCAGCGTTTAATGCATTGTTTGATGTGAACACAGAGTTGCAGACTGTGGAAATTTATGATTTGATGAAGAACAGAGGTAGCCTACTCTTTACTACTATTACTACTTTTGCGTAGGAACTCAGCGCGTTAAAGGAGAAATAGTAAAATAAAAAACTTCCAAATAATGGGGAGAATGGCTGAAAAAAAAACTTTTGCATAACTACAAATGTTCTTCACTCTGGACTTCAGGAACAAACAAAAATAAAGACATTAATGCAGTAACACCAGGATAAACAGCTGGCAGAGCTTTTCCAAGATGGAGTATTTTAATTACTGATGGAGGAATCTTGGCATGTCAAGAAGTGTTGCTGTTGTATGTATGTCTCCCCTATGGATGGAGACTTTTGGGACAGCCTGAACTGTGTGCTTGGTAATATGTGAAGCATGGCTAAAGTTGCTTGTATAGAGAAAGTTCCACTATTCTGCAGTGCCTACTGATTAAAGGTAAAGTTTGAACACGTCTGATCTACACCGGTAAATAAACGCTACGGTATCCAGACCTTTATTTAGTGATTTTGCTGTTTTATGAAACACATACTACTGTGAACTTTTATTAAACCCATATTTTTACGTTGCTGCTATATAATTAACATCTAGATAAATATACACACAGGCTCAACAGTTTACAGTGTCACAGATGCGTTTAAATCTTGTTCATCTGAGCAAAAGAGAAATTCTTAGTGTCTGCTCACACCGGTAGTAACTTCTTATCTCATGTCACTCTGCTCTGGCCACTTGTACTAATCCTTATGATAGTTGAACCTGGTAACTCTTGCTGAACTTTACAGGGTGTCCTCAAAGTCCACCTTAGGTCCTGGGGATGGAGCTATGTGAACACGGGTGGGCTCATGGAGTAAAAAAAAAATCATTCAAATGTTGAACCCTCCCACTCAACGTCAGAGACTTAATCTTGAAAAAAAGAACAAGCTTACCTAATGCCCCTTTTAACATCGGAATATGCTATTAATGCTATTTATTTATTTATTTATGATCAATGAATGAATGAATAAATAAATAAATAAATAAATAAGAAATGATCCACCTCCTTCCCCCATCTCACTCAACATTAACTCAACATTATTCCTCTTGGGGTTGACAGGCCTGCTGTATTGTAATATTGTCATCCAATATTGTCACAATGATCACAATGCTGTTTTACGAAACACATAGGCCTACTACTGTACATTTTTATTAAACCCATATTTTTACGTTGTCGCTATATAATTAATGTTTAGATAAATATAGATAAATATATACACACAGTAGGCTCAACAGTTTACAGTGTCACAGATGCTTTTAAATCTTATTCATCTGAGCAAAAGAAAAATTCTTAGTGTCTGCTTACACCAGTAGTAATTTCTCGTCACTCCAGTTGCTTTTTAAATATCTGGTCACTGTCTTTAGTTTACTGGCACTTGCCATGGTTTCAGTGGTAGTGTCAGGCTAGTGCATTATCACAAATAACAACACAAGCTAGCTACAGAACTTACATAAACCAACTGATTACAAAGCAAACTAAAATCAGTATAATGGAGGGAAACGCTTGCATGTAATCCATGCATCCATGCAGTGCCTCAGTACCTCAGTGTATGTGGTAATTTACAAGTCGTCATTTCCTGGCACGGTCATGTTGATCTGATGTCTCTCTATCAATGGGAAAGGTAATGGTAATAACTTGGGGTAGAGAAGACTTCAAGTTGGCAAGTCGAAATTTCAAGTTGAGGGAGCATTTTTTGTGGCTTTTACTGGTTGGAGGTTGGGAATTACAAGTTGCAACCTCGCCTCGAACGCAGCAATAGCACACTATCCCTTCATCTCTTGTGACTAACTTTGTCACTTTACTCATCTTGCCCACTTCATGTCCACGTTGCATGTTGCAGCCATTGTGAGAGCAGGGTTACAGGTAGATCATTAGAAGAGACATATACAATATGTTAATTTAAACACACACGCACTCAACACTTTACGCATGAATAGTTTTTTTTTTAACCAAGTATTTCTGATAAAATCACTGTAAGCTAGGGTTGTTATTTTAAACAAAACACACACACTCACTCACTCTATGCATAAATAGTTTACTAAAATTACCAAATTTTTCTGAATAAAAATCCTTTAAAATTCGGAATCGGATTATTACTTTAAATTTAGTATTATTTACTCTATAATTTTACACTGCACTAAACAGACTGAATATTAGTAGTGCAAGCAACATTGCGGTTGGTGTTGTGCAGTGGGAATCAATCTAAACTACCCACAGTGTAATTATTATTGCCACTTCTGTTTACATTATTTTGCTATGTGAAGCATCTTCGTAACACTTCTGTTACTCATAAAGCAAGCCATGCTCTAGAATACTATTTAGACTGGCATACTGAGCAGTCAAAGGAATCAAAGAACCACCAACTGGTTTCGCAAACAGGGGTGAACCCCTAGGGGTGTGTAGTGGCATTGCAGGGGGTTCCTGCAACTGTGATGGAAATGAAATTAATTAAAACTACTAAAACTGTAACATTTTACTGTAACATCAGAAGTAAAAAGAGATAGAATTTGATTAACTTATTCATGGTTCATGTCATAAGATCATGTTCTTAGCATGTGAGAGTACAAACATAAATTACTGTAAGCAAGCCAATCATTTTCTGTGGCAAAATCCCTTTCATTAAAATCACTTAAAATGGACAGACATGTCAGTAAAAGAAAATCACAAGAGTAGGAACATCTAAGCACAAATTAGACAGCAAAAGCTCCAAAGTGGAATGCGTTCTGTAAGTACAGCGAGGAATACATGCATGGACAGTCATAGGCCAAACCCTCTGCCAAGTGTGTCGTATGTTTGAAGCAGCTTTCTAATGAATGTATGAAGCCGGCTTTCTTAAAAAGACATACAGAAGCAAAATATGAAAACCTGGCCGTATAACCAACAAGACAAGGTTGTGCAGATTAAACAGAAGCTGTAAATTATTAAAACAAACTTCTTCAACATGCAAAAGATTTACTTAACGTTAAACTGTTTAACATCTCCAGGGGAGCTTGAAGCAAATAATTTAGGTAGAAAGGGTTCAGCTGAGTTTCGTGTTAACATAATCAGTTTATCACACAGTTGACCTTTTTTTTTAAACAGTTTCTTCTGTATATTACTTAACCAGGTTGGGAACACCTGGTTTAGAGTAATGGTCAGGTAAAATATTGCCCTTCATGCAGATGAGCTGATACAGTTGACACTAGACAAGTCAGAAGACAATTCATTTAATTCTGTGAAATCTACATCACTGGACACAGTTTCATGCGATATGCAGTGTCTAGGATTAAATTAATGATAATTTTATCAAGGACACCACCAATAACATTGCAAATTAAAATCTACACACATTTCAACATTGCAACACTAACTAGCCATCCATCCACACTGCGTTCCATTGTCTGCAATTACCTTTAAAAAAATTGCTGTTGTTTTGTCATACATAACCAACTCCATTTGGTGTTCAGCTGCACTCGCTAAAGTAAACACATTCAGTGAACAAAGTGTACAGCAACTGTACCAAGAACATTTCACAAACATTTACCAAAAATAAGTAACAGAGAAAAGCTGGCTTTCATCATTCAGTTGGCAGTGCTTACACTGTCAACAAGCTCCTTGAAATGTCCAAAAGAAAATGAACAATAAGGCACCATAAATAAACTAAAAATAAACCTATTGTTCACAGATAAACACAGAATAAAACAAAAGGTACTCTTAAATGCAATCCACATGGTACAAAAGGTATAAAAGCAAAAATAAAACAAGCTACATCATCCTGGATGAGGTGTCTGAAGAGAAATGACCCAAGTTTTGCTTTTGTCGACGTCCTCGGTTATTCTTAGGGCATTTCCTGTTAAGAGAAATATTGCAGTGGGAATTGTTTACCATGGAATATTTACAAATGGAATGGAATGTGTTATTATTTTATTTAACATTGAATTTTGCCTTGATTGTTTATAAACCAGCCACATTTTCAACAATGACTTTTGCATATTTCAGAGGTCACTAACCTGGTGATGCACATGACAACAGCCACAATAATGGCTATCTGCACAGCTCCAATAATAGCAGCTATGAGTACATAGTGCAGTTTTTGACCACTGGGCACCACATACAGTATGTTAAAGTCAGCAACTTCCTCACACTGTGGCCCTGTGTATCCAGAATCACACCTGAAATGAAAGAAAGAAATACACAGCATTTACTTCACACATGAGCACTATATATTTTGATGTCACTAGATCACGACATCTAGACAAAGCAAAATCCAAACCCTGAACTCAATACTTACCGACACGAGGAATGTCCATATTTGAATTCACAGTGGCCATGAACACAAAAGTTGTCATCTGTGCAGGGAACTGGCATCCAGCCATATCCTTTCCCTTCTCCTGGATCTGCTGTGTCTAACATTTGAAGAAAGAGTACAGTTTCTTATCCAAAACTGTTAATTTAAATTATGCTGTTCAGTTCATATTTAATTTCAGGCTGTAGAATATAATTAAGAAAATGATTTATTTACTATTTTCTACCAGTTTTTATTTTTATTAAAAGCAATTGTGCATTTAATATCTGACAAAACCTGGAAAAAAAATTATTTAATGTGTTTACCAAAAAGATCAGGCTTGTAGGACAGTCCATCATCATTTTTTTTCCCCTTGTCTAAAACAAGACAAACCAGTGTTTAAGAAATGATAAAAGTATTTCTCATTATTAAAGACAGGAAGCAAATTATAATGTAGTATAAAAATATTCATCGAAAAGGGAATGATATGGGGATGCTGTCTAAAAATACCTGTTTAGGGTATTTGTGCTATGTGTCATGTTCGCACAATCAGTTTATCACACAGTTGACATTTTCGAAACAGTTTTTTCCATATATTACTTAAGTATAATAGTGGTATTAAAGATGGTGCCTGGATTATAAGAGACTTTTCTTCGATTGTTCTAGAAAGATGATCTTCCGCTCTCTTTGTTTTGGACATTTCTTTCATTTCTCTGGGCTCCTTCGAAAATCTACCATCATCATGTCAGTCTTTATGGTATTGGGCATACTGGTAATGACTACACCAGGACACCAGTTGCTCAACTTCCTCTCAGTAGATGGACCTGTTATGAGGCTTAGATTTGAGGTTTGAATCAGACCTAGGATAAAGGCTGCTTCTATGGTTTTAAATGGTTGCTAGACAATATTATACACAATAGACTAAAAAGTGTAGAAAAATAATTATGAAAAAAAAAAATTATGATCCTACCTGGGCATCTCCCTAGATGTTTAACGTCAATTTGCTCCTGTTTCAGACATGAAGCCTCCCGTACAAGGCAGGGGTTGTTGTAGGAGTTTCCATCTGTACCACACACTGGATTCTCATTATGCCCGCTACAGTCAATTTTACACGAACACCTGGCAGACAATAAAAAGTGCAATAATTTGCTTGAAAAAAACAAGAATGAGTATTTCCCTCTAATGTGGAATAAAATCTTGCCAAACATTGAGATGATGTTTGAGATAGCTGACTTAACAGCTCTTGAAATCATCCAATTGTTCTTTATATATAAATATATATATATATAACAACACTTTTATACTCTTATATTTC
Source organism: Pangasianodon hypophthalmus (assembly GCF_027358585.1). NCBI lineage: Eukaryota > Metazoa > Chordata > Actinopteri > Siluriformes > Pangasiidae > Pangasianodon > Pangasianodon hypophthalmus. The sequence continues at coordinate 9,430,349 of NC_069710.1, forward strand.
AAAATAAGCAACATACTGGAAAAGCTCCACCTTGGGTTCCTTTCATTTACATAGGCTACATCTGTGATAATCACATTATGGGTTGCTAATTTTAATTTTAATGTGAGAAGTGTAGTGCAAATAAATTGACAGAGAAAAGGACCAGAAAATGTCAACAAAAGGACACAATTCACCAGTTCACATTTCCAAGAAATTCCAAAATATAGCCTCAGAGAGACCTGACAAAAAGGTACTGGTATTAAGAGTTATCACTAAATGTGATAATATTTATTTATTATCACTAAATGTGATAATAGACACCAATAGCCATAGTATAAAGGTGGCAAGGTAAACAACAGAGAAGAGTGTTGGCTTAAGCTAAGCATAGATTTTCTTAAATTTTCACATTACCACTAATGATTATTTACAGAAACTGGCAATCACCAAATGCAAGTTTGTCCCCGTGTGTGAATTTTGCACAAATTATGCCTTTTACCCCAAATCTCATCTATTGAAGAAAAACATCTTTTTTTGGACAAGTTTTTCTCTTCATTCAACAGAAGAGATCCTGCAGATTATCTTGTCCAGCAATCCCACCACCTGCCTGCTGGATTCCATTCCTTCCACAATGCTCCAGACCATATCACAAGACCTCCTCCCCTTCATCTCTTCTATTATTAATGACTCCATAAAATCTGGTCATATTCCCATTCAAGACACCAAGTGCCATTCCGATCCTGAAGAAACACCCTCAGACACCAGCAACTACTGACCAGTATCACTTCTCTCTTTTCTTTGGAGAATTCTATATATCTATGTGCTATCTACAATTAACTGTTTAACTATCTTACCCAGAATAAATTTCATGCCACTAGATCAGACAAAACATCAGCAGCAGCCTTCGAAACAATCACAAGACTCTCCTGTCCATACTCAGGAGTCTTGGAATTCATTACACAGCATGGCAATGGTTTACATCTTACCTGGAGGTATGGTCATATCAAGTGACATAGAAGGGAGCCACATTTGCTCCATGCAGGTTCTCAACTGGTGTCCCACAAGCCTCAGTGCTGGGTCCTCTTCTGTTCTCAGTCCATACCTGCTCTCTTGGTGAGGTCATACCTGATCTCTTCTCAGTCCCTTCTGTTCTCAGTCCATACCTGCTCTCTTGATGAACCTATACCATGGGTTTTCATACCACTGTTATGCATACCCATGCTCTCCTTTCTTTCCTCTTTCCTCAGGCACTCACGTTTCTCACTGCACATATCTCACCATATGAGGCAGACATTTCATCATGGATGGCAGCTTATTAGCTGAAATTAAATACCAGCAAGACTGAGCAGATGTACATACAAGGTCTAAGGTCAAGGTATTGTGATCTCTCTGGACAACTCTCAGATCTCATCATCTGTCACTGCATGCAAACTTGGGGTAGTCTGCACAATCAACTGTGGCTTGCTTATGCAGGTTTCTCCTTTAGAACATCAGGAATATCTGGTCATTTCTAACCAAAGGCCATCCAGGTGGTTGTTCAGTCCCTTGTCATGATGAGACTGGACTACTGCAACTCACTCCTGACCTCTGCAACTAATCCATAATGCAGCTACAAGACTTATTTTCAACCTCCCCAACTTCTACAAAACACCTTCTTGCTATGCTCTGTCCATTTGGCTCCTGTAGCTGCCCACATCAGATTTAAAACACTGATGCTTGACTACAACGCCAAAAAGCGACAAGTGCCCAAATATTTTAAAGCACATCACATCGGTTCTGCTTTTTTCTCCCTCCAAGTTGCTAGCATTGCTCGATTGGACCCACCATCTCTCAGGGTACAAGGAAGACGTGCATCAAGACTGTTCTATGTCCTGGCACAAAGGTGGTGGAATGAACTTCCCCTGGCTGTTCAAACAGCTGAGTCACTGACTGTCTTCAAACAACCTACATATTCACCAGGCACTTAAAGTAGCACTTTGCTTAAAAAGTCCTTGTCTTTTTTTTTCCTCCATTCTGTAGTCCTAACAGGGTTTTTAGCATGAGGATGTGTTTCTGATAAAGAATACAAAGCACATATGTAAGTCACTCCAGATAAGGGCATCTGCTAAATGCCATAAATGTAAATGTCTCCATTCCTCTTGGGGAGGGGGCACACTGCTTTACAGAAACCTCTCTAATAGTCTTAGTGTTGTTAGACCTTGACTCGCCAACAGGCAGACACGATAACTAAACCATCTACCTGCTAGCTGCCTTGAGACATCACAAATGTTAGAGATAGGATTAGGGACAGGAGCATTGAGAAACATGGAAAAATGTAAACATGAACAATAAACAAAGTGAGTCATCACTGCCTTCTTAACAAGCTTCATTTGAAACTTAGTTCTGTATTGTATCTAAAGGGACCACTGCAAATTTACTTAACTCAAAATAGTTTTAAAGTACTTTGTCTGATGAAATCATGAATTGAACTTATTCCAACACTACAATGCCCCTGTGTACAAAGAAAGGTTCATAAATACATGGTGTACCAAGGATTGTGTGGAAGAACTCCAGCTTCCACAGAATCCTGACCTCAACCCTACCTCAGCTGAACACTTTTGGGATCAATTGGAATGCCCAGTGCCTGACCTCACTAATGCTCGTTTGGCTGAAAGGGCACAAATCTCCACAGACATGCAGCAGTGATGACCCTTTCAGCAAAGGGTGATCTTCAATAAGCATATATTGGTGTCACTGGTCAGGTGCCTACATGCTTTTTAGTATAAATTCTGTTATGGATGTTTATTTTATGATTTTGTATTACTGAGTCAGTACAAAAACATTTTATATTTCTTAATATTACTTATCCAAAAAGATTTTATATTTTACAGAAAAAAGCAACACATTATGTAACAAACTACTTTTCAGACAACAAACATGATGAAGGCTTCTGGGTTTCCTATGCCCAAAAAAAAAAAAAAAAAAAAATAATAATAATAATAACAACAACAATCAAAGTCTCCAGAAGAACTAAGAACTGTAGCAGATTCTCCAAGATGCTCAGTAAAACCTACCACCCAATTTCCTTATGAAACTGCACAAATTGTACATGAGGATTTTACTGAAGTTTTTTAAAGAGTTGTCACACTAAATACTTTGTTTACTGTAATAATGTTTGCAGCTTTTTATAGTGTTGTATATATTTTTATTTAGAAATATTTACTTCCATTATTTTTGACGGCATCTTTGCTTTACAGCATTTCTTTGCCATGTGCCTAAGCTCACTTTGTGGATCATGGCATGGTGTTCTGAGTGGTGTTGCCTGATGTCATTGTGGCTGTACAGGCTATGTGCGACATACCTGTGTAAGACTTCAGTGGGACTATCAGCAGCTATGCCACTGAAATTTTTGTAACTGTAATTTTGTAATTGTTCTGACACCTTTCTATCATAGCCAGCATTAACTTTTTCAGCAATTTGTGCTACAATAGCTCTTCTGTGGGATCAGATCAGTCGGGCTAGCCTTTGCTCCCCATGCGCATCAGTGAGCCTTGGGTGCCCATCACCCTGATGCTGGTTCACTGGTTGTCCTTCCTTGGACCACTTTTGGTAGGTACTAACCACTGCATACCAGGAACACCCCACAAGACCTGCCAGTTTGGAAATGCTCTGACCCTAGCTGTCTGATTATATATATATATATATATATATAGCAGGGCTGAAATTTTATGAACTGACTTGTGGCAAAAGTCCTAGGACAGTGGCATATTTAAAGTCACTTAGCTCTTCAGTACGATCCATTATATGTTTGTCTATGGAGATTGCATGGCTATGTGCTTAATTTTATACACCTTTTAGCAATGGGTGTGGCTGAAACACCTGAATTCAATAATTAGGAGGAGTACGCCACATAGTTTTAGCCACATAGTGGGTATGTGTGTGTGTGTGTGTGTGTGTGTGTGTGTGTATGTGTGTGTGTATACGGTCAGGTCCATAAGTATTTGGACAGGGACACAATTTTCGTAATTTTACCACAATGGATTTGAAATGAAGCAATCAAAACATGATTGAAGTGTAGATTTTGAGTTTTAATTCAAGGGCGGCATGACAAAAAAAAAAATTGCAAGCCATTTTTTGCATAGTCTCTCCATTTTCACAGGCTTAAAAGTAATTGGACAATTGAGTGATCAGCAGTTTCATGGCCAGGTGTGGCCTGTTTCCTTGTTATTTCATGAGGTACGGGTATCATTGTCAAAGTCTATAATCAAGAAAAAAAAAAAAAAAGGCTGACCATTTCTGATGCAAGGTTTACTTGTGCCAGAATGATGGGAAGAGAAGAGTACTGAGAAGGAAAGGAACGGCTCATGATGATTCAAAGCATACCACTTCACCTGTCGAACATGTGGCATGGGCATGTATGTGGCATGGGCATGTATGCATGTGTATATATATATATATATATATATATATATACACTGTTCAAAAATAATTATCATACAAATCATCAATCAAGCTGAATTGATTCAAATTACAAATAAGAACCAACTGTTTTTTTTTTTTGTTTTTTTTTTTACATATTTCTTGACAACATATTCTTTGTTTTATTTGACTGCCGAAGCCATGGTTTGCTAAGAGCTTACAAAGCATGTACGGGATCTCATTGTTGAATGGTAACGATCAGGAGAGGGGTACAAAAGAATTGAACTTTAGATGTACCACAGAACACTGAAGTCAATCATCAACAAGTGGAGAAAATGGGGCACCACAGTGACATTACCAGGAACAGGACGTCCCTCCAAAATTGACCAGAATAAGAAAGAAAAGAAGAAAACTTATCAAGAAGGCTGCCAAAAGACCTAATTAAAGCTAAAAACGTGATTAAACGAGCTGCAAGTAAGTACTGGTGGGACAACAATCTATTGTTTCTTTGCATATGTCTGGGCTGTGGGGTAGATGAAAATCTATTCTCACGAAGACAAAACATCAAACTGCACCTAAATCACCCCAGACCATGTGGCAAAATGTGTTACGGTTTGATGAATTTGTTGTGGTCTGAGATCAAGGTAGAACTTTTTGGGCATAACTCTAAAAGATATGTTTGGTACAAAAACAGGACAGCTTATCACCCAAAGAGCACTATACCAAACACTTTACTCTGCAGTGGCAGCATCATGTGATGGGGCTGCTTTTCTTCAGATGGAACTGGGGCTATAATCAGGGAAGAGTGGATACCTCTAAATACCAGTCTATTTTGGCACAAAACCTGCAGGCCTTTGTTAAACAGCTGAAGAAGAAAAATTTCACCTTCCATCACAATAATGAACCAAAGCACAGATCCAAGTAAAAGGAAAAGCTTTAGAAGATCAGCATTTTGGACTGGCCCAGTCAGAGCCCAGATCAAAATCCTGTTGAGTACAGGAGCTCACCAATTTGATATATCTGGAGCATTTTTGCAAGGAATATTGGAAAAATTGCCAGATCAAAAAACTCCAAAAAAAAAAAAGAGAAGAGTGCTATATTATAACCAGAAAGTGTTTTAGCAAAGAATTAGTTAAATGCTGTGCACACTTGTCTAATTACAGCTTTGATTTGATGGTATTTACATCCAAAACAGGTGAGCTGTCTAGGAATTACAGTACTTTTTATATGTGCCCCCTCCTTTTTTTAAGTGACCAAAAGTAATGAGACAACTGGCTGTAAGTAAGCAGATAAAATATCTAAATCATGACACCACCTCAACCGTGTTTGACCGATGAGCTTGTATGTTTTGGATCAGTTGGCGGTTGTTGTTGGTTTTTGGGTTTTTCTACTGTCTGTATACTATCTCTATACTATCTCTCTACTGTCTCTGGTCTGTATACTGGAATTAGTATGGCAGAGATGAGATCTGAGTATATGTTGTCTTGTCTGCACTGTGTAAAATCCACATACTGGTGGAATTTAGGCAGCACTGACTTTATATTCATGTAGTTGAAGTCCCTGAATAGGATGAAAAAATACGTCAGGGTGCGTAGTTACCAATGGCCCCATAGAGTTCATTTAGCGCTTACCTCACAAAGACTTAAAGTCCCAAAGCACAGTAATGTAAATGGGAATAAAGTTACGAAGTTTGGAGCTTATTCTTCTGTGGTACAACAGAGATGACAGGCTGGGTGACCATATTAATGGTCACAGAGACGCACAGAAACGAGGGGATATTTGCGGTGATGTGTGGGAATCCCTTTGCGTAACAGAATGCTGATTTTAACAAAACAGTTTGCCCAAATGTACAGTCTTACTTTGAGTTGCTCAGTTTGTAGTGTGACAGAAATACGGCTTGAAAGCTTGCTTGTGCACTCTGAACACTCTGAATGAATGCAGATGCAGCCTTTGAAAGAGTTGTGTGTACAGTTTTTTAGATTGATTGGTTGTGATTTTGCTCTAGGCAAATGGCAATGTATCACATTTGAGACTGCCTTAATGTACATGTACAGTTTAAGACAATTATGGATGGTACCACTTAAAAACCATTCGCTCTGGACTGCAATTGATATGAACAATCTTGCTACGATGGCTTAGGACTACATTTGCTATGATAAGGTTTAGGACTGCAATTGCCAGAACAGTTTTGCACTCAAGTCTCCATAAGTGAACAGCTGATAACTTCAACAAAATAGACTTTATGTGAAAACTATAATGAATTTCCTGTTTACACATTTGCACTTTTTGACCACATAGTACACAGTTATAGGAGGGAATTATAGTTAAAATAGTTATAATTCCACTATTTGTCGTCACCCAGATGAGGACTTTCCTGAGTTTATATATTTCCGTAAAGCTGCTTTGTGACCATGGCCATTGTTAAAAGCACTATGTAAATAATATTGAACTGAATTGAACTGAATTGAATTGTATAAATACTCTGACCACTCTGAGAGCACCTGATCTTGGAAGCTAAGCAGGGTTGGGCCTGGTTAGTGCTTGGATGGGAGACCACCTGGGAAGTTCAGGTGCTGCAAGTTGTTTTCAGTTAGGCCTTCGTGTCCTTTAGTTTTTTCTTAATTCTCTCAGGACAGCATCTTATTTGGTGAGGAAAAACTGGCTTCAAGTTTGAAAGGGAACAATAAAAAAAAAAACAAATCTTAATTTTAGTTTAAAGATCAGATAAGACTTTATTCATCGCAGTGGGAAATTTATTGCCAACAGTTGCTCTATATAGGTACATAAACTAAAGAAACAGAAATAATAAACAAAACAGCAGCATGTGAAGAAAATATATTTTTTTTAAATCTGTAAAAGAAAAAAAGCACTATAAATAAAGCAGTATATAAAAGGTAAATAAAAATAAGATAAAGTAAATGAAAAGAAAAAACACTGTGAGAAATAGTGTTATTATCCTAGTCCAAAAGTGACAAGTGCATTCTTTCTCAGCATGTAATGGTAAGGTGTCTGAGTGACTAAATGGATATAAAGATAAAGTAAAAAAATACATCAAAACGATAAATTGTTATAGTGTTATTATCCAAGCCCACTATAAGAAATATAGTGTTATTATCCATGTCCAAAGTCACCAGAGTAACGTGTCTGAGTGACTGAATGTTAACACTTCGGTTCAAGGTTGACAGGTGACAGAGTGTTGTGAGAATAACAACGACCAAGTTACAGTTTACTGGATTATAAGTTTACCTGTTAATGTTTTCTCAGAATGACAGTGGTGAAGAGTGCAGAACAGTGCAGAAGTGTTTGTAGTGCAGCAACACCTTTGCCCAGCCTCAGTACAACAGCTTACTGTGACTGAAGGGGGGCATTGTAGAGTTTGATAGCAAGTGGGAGGAATAACTTTCCGTGGGGCTCTATGGAGTAACTTGGTGAGTATAAGCTCGATGAAGTAAGTAGATAATGGCATCATTCACTCCAACCCTTTTCTGGTAAGCAAACTGCAAGGGGTCCACTGAGGGCATCACCAGGGGTCACAGATGTGCCAGAACAGAACGGCCTCTCCAGGGTCTTCATGACGTGCGAGGTTAACGCCACTGGTCTGTAATCATTAAATGTACTAGGACATCCATTTTTGAGTACAGAAACCAGACAACGCCATGTTCCACAACACCGTTACTCTTTCTAAGTTCAGGCTCAGATTGAATATGTGCTCCAGCTCTGAGGAGCATGTACTCCACAGAGCTGGGAGTACATGCTTTGAGTACTCTAGGCCTGAAACCATCTGGCCCTGACCCCTTACCTGGCATGAGCCTGCTCAGTTCCCTCCTTACCTGCCCTGCATTCACTTGTCTAATATCCAGGCTAGTGAAGTTGTGCTGGAGTCCAATGGATAGCTTGGCCTCACACATCACCTTTGTGGAGTCAGAGGAAGCCCCATGTTACTGTTGTGGGATGCTGTTTTGTTGGGGTTGTCTGAAGGTCCCATGTTTTGAGGAGGGGCCTCTTCATCAGTCTGAATGTCGAATCTATTTAAGGACAAGTTCAACTCATTGGCCCTTTCCAGATTGCACTCTGTCTCAGCATGCCCATCCAATAACACATATTTTGTGTTATTATTCTGCAGGTTCCTTTCCAGTCTCCTCTTGTAGCTGTCTTTCCTTTGCCTGATCTTGATATTCGGTTGTTTCTGGACCCAATTTACCCCCTGAGGAAAGACTTTGTTTTTTGTATTCAAAAGGGCCATAATATCTCTGCTGCCCAGTTTGCAGGTTCATCCATCCATGGATACACTTCTTGATGGAGTTGAGTCGGCTTTATAACTCACGGAGTTCAGGAGTTCATTCGGCTTTATAACCTCACGGAGGCCACACTACATGGCGATCAGCCTTAGAGAGAGGTGAAAGTTCCTCTCTTTCATGGTTCATACAGCGTGAGAGTCAGACCAGAGCAAGTATGAACAAAGGCTGGTGGATCCTTTTTGAGGGGTTTTACCTTAGTGATATATCAAGTTGCATCCTTCTGGTAATAGAATATTAATGAAAGGACACCCCCTATCTGTGGATGCAGGTTACCTACACTATATACAGCCCCATTTGTCAAACCACTAATCAATGCACCACGGTACAGTGACCACATCTACTCTCTCAAGAGACGTACCTAAAATAGAAATATTTAATAGAAAATTCATAAATGGAGATTCAAATCTCATTTTTGGTGAGATTTCTATATCTCTACACACTTTAGCAGGCTTAGAGATGATGACCATAATATCCTAGATTTCAGTTTAGCACAGAGGCTAGACCAGGGGTTATCAAACTAGGGGTCACAACCTCACGTGGGATTGCTTGATTTACAAACAGGGGCCGTAAGAGAAATTAAATTTCCTCTTTTGTTTTATTAATTTATTTTACAAATTATGAGGAGTAACCATCACCTTCATTCTATATTTTTGGCCCTTGTATTAAATTTTGAGGAGCACTAGAGGATAAGTGTATGCCATTGAATACATAAGACCTTCCTGAATTAAGTTTTGGTGAATCAGGGTCTGCATGACTAAGATTGGAATCTATGGTCCTTCAACTGCCTGCTTAGAATTTTGGGATTGTATTCAGACTTGTTTATAGTTCAAATGCTAGCATTTTGTGGTAAGACAAGCAAAATTTTACTGCACATTTGCCATTCACAGTTGCAGTCCCATCCATGGGTTTCCTCAAGCCTGATTTGTGTGACCAATGTGTGCAAAGAACAGAGCAGCTTGCAATAACACTGTTCAATTGTCAATCTCTTTATCACACCGATTTAATTGCTATAAACACTTCAGGGAGTGTTTATATCAATGTCCAACATTCTAGCAATGTCTAAAGGCCTGTCCAACCAAGTTCTTCTGGTGCCAGGGCTGCCAAAAAGAATGAGCAAAATTATCAGGGTCCAGATGCGCAAAGCCCATTCCAAAGTTTCCAACATCTGTAGGCAAATCTCCTCCACCATGCTGTCTTGCTACTATGACTATTTCTTACCAGTAACCTCAGCCATAGAGATGGACTCCAAAACACCTGAGACTTCTGACACTGCCCCTGAAATGAGGGCCACTAGGGAAATGAGTTCCTCAAAGTTTTCTTTCTATGGCTCAACAAAATCCCCATTTGAGGTCAACACTACCCCATGCACTTGATTAGCAGAGCTTGGGTCTCATCTCTCCCTTACGAGGTGCTAGCACGATTTGCCAGAACATCTTTGGGGCCATCCAAATGTACCTTCCATGGCCTCTTCAAACTCCTCAATGCCTGAGCTTTTGCTTCTGCAACTGTTTTTGCTGCAGCCATCATGGTTATCCTATATGTCACATCTGAATCAGGAAAGCACTCTATGAGCATTACTTGGAAGGACAGCTTCCCTCAACACTAGTTAAATCTGCCTTTCACTGAAGCTTCTTCCAGATACTATCAAGTAACCTAGAAGACCTGAAGCTTCTGCCAGATACTATCATGTAACCTAGAAGACCCTACCAGGCTAGTGACAAATCCTACTCACCAACTTATCAAGACATCTTTGCACCTCTTTTACCCATGTGGTATACTGATGAGGATGAGCAACATGGTGTTCAAAGTTTTGGGTAATTTTATATATGGACTTATAAAGGCAAATATTTCACTGAAAAAAGCTACAAAATCCATTATGAATAAATCAGATACTTACGAGTCCTCATCTTCTGAATCCTCATCACATTCAGCACCATATTTGCAGTTGCTACATTTAGTGAGTTTCTTGCTTGTATCTGTACCTGATCCTTCATCATCTACAAGACATTAGGAACCACACATTACATTAAATAGGGTTATCATATAATCAAGCACCTGGTCAGTACAGAGAAAACAATATTAGCTGTTGTAGTAGTGGGTGGTGTGACTTTTGAGTTGAAATAACTTTTTCAAATTCATTTGCCAGGAGATTTCTCTGCTTTGTCTACACAACTTAGAACATGGCAGACCACCCAAATTTTAGGTGAACAAAAGTGTTGGAACAGATGGTCTTTAAAGCAAATTAAAGTAAATAACACATAATATTTGGTTGTACATCTCTTGCTTGCAATAACTGCATTAAGCCGGGGACCCACTGACGTCACCAAACTGCTGCATTCTTATTTTTGTGATGCTTCTGCAACTGCTTCTCATGGCCTTCTGGTTGAAAGGGCACGCTGGCTCGTTTGGCTGCCGCTCCTTTCTCCCATTATCTTATTATTGTTTATTTGTTCTTTAAATGGCTTTAAATCTGCGTGGACTGTCTATGCGGTTTTATTCCAATGTGATGTGGAATCACGTTACACTTGCTGGATTACTTCTTCTATTTCTGCACGTATTCTGTTGGGATTTACTCCCCTGCTACCTGGTCCAGGACTTACACCGCTGTGAGGCTGCTGTTGGTGTGGATTCCCCCTGCATGGCTCTCAGGTACTCCGCTCGCCAGTTGTTGAACCTAAAGGAAAACTTCGTCTTGGCGAATGACATACGTGCTCTTTGCAGTCATGTTGGAATTTTGCGACCTAAGCGTTATATACTTCGCTCGTCAAGGCGTAGTTTTGTATGCTCACCATCTAAACCTGTCGCTTATCCGACATTTCTGCGAAAACCTCAGAGACTGCTGTGTAGACCTGCGGGGATTAATTTTAACAATTTGTCAGCATTCAAGCGCGCGGAGGTTGTTTCGGATTCACCTGCTCCCTCGCGTCTGCTGAAATCGGCACTGTTTAATGCACGCTCTGTCAACAACAAAGCTGCGATTTATCGGACATTATTACAGAACAAAAACTGGATATCGTGTGCTTGACAGAAACATGGCACAAAGACTCTGATGGTCTTCTTTTTAATGAACTGACTCCCGACGGCTATGGATTATTTGATTACCCGCGATCCTCGGGTAGAGGTGGGGGTATCATTGTGTTGCATAATCAACAATACAACATGAGTCCCGTGGCTGTTCCTCAGTTTAATTCATTTGAATGCCTGGTTTTGAGTGTTTCTGCGCCCCCTCTACTGCCATAGCGACAGTTTACAGGCCTCCTAAGACAAATAAAGATTTCTTATCAGAATTTGCAGATATGTTGTCTTTGCTGTGCTTTAAATTTGACAGAATCCTTATTTTGGGGGATTTTAGCATCCACACAAAAGACTCAACAACAACAAGAGACTTTCTGTCTTTACTGGAGTGCTTTGAGTTAAACCAACTCGTGGACTGTCCTACACATGACAAAGGCCACACTTTAGACCTTGTGATTCTCAATGGTTCATTTGTGTCTCAGCTGTCAACCACCGATTTAGGGCTGTCTGATCACCGGGCTATTTTTTTTAATATGGAACTTCCGGACAAAATCTCTTCTTCTTCTCGCATCAGTACATATCGTAAATGGAGATCTATTGTACCCACAGATTTATCTGATTTTATTGCCACTTCCTTAAGCTGTGTGTCTCCATCTGACGCACTGGATGATAGAATTTCTATGCTGAATTCTATCCTCATGTCTGGCCTGGACACGCTCGCTCCTTTGAAATCACGATCTGTGTCTTTTGTACGCTCAGCTCATTGGTATAATGAGGATCTGCGTGTGATGAAGGCAGTGTGTCATAAAATGGAACGTAGATGACGTATGTCAGGTTTAACTGTTCATCACCAGGCTTGGAAAGACAGCTTACTTGAATATAAGGCTGAAATTGTGTCAGCTAGGTCTGTCTATTTTTCACAGTTAATTGTCAGCAATCAGAGTAACCCTAAACAATTGTTTAACTCAATTAACAAACTGCTTAAAAGTCACAGCCCCTCTAAGCACCAAGATTGATAATATACGTAAGCACATTATCACTACTCATACTTCGTCTGCTTCTCCCTTAAACCTTTCTGAATTTTCTGGTACCCGCTTTCTCACATTTTTCAACTCTGGACTCCCAGCCTCTCTGTAATGTAGTTTCAAAAATGAAGGCTACCACTTCCATTGTTGATCCTCTACCAACTTGTCTTTTCCAATCATGTTTTGATTCCTTATCCAATTCCTTATTATTTCCAATCGTCCCTTCTTTGCCAAAATTTTAGAACAAATTGTTGCTTCTCAACTGTTGTCACATCTTACTGACAATGACCTTTTTGAGCCTCTCCAATCTGGTTTCCGTAAACTCCACAGCACTGAAACTGCTTTAGTTAAGGTCACTAATGACCTGTTAATTGCCTCTGACTCTGGCTGTCTATCATTACTAATTCTTCTTGATCTCAGTGCTGCTTTTGACACTATAGATCACTCTATTTTAATCAATCGTTTAGAGACTGTTTTTGGTGTCTCTGATTGTGCATTAAACTGGTTTAAGTCCTATCTTTTAAATCGCAAGCAGTTTGTTTTTATGGATGGTTGCAGGTCTGAGGTTGGTGTGGTCCGGTCTGGTGTTCCCCAGGGAACAGTTTTGGGCCCTTTACTTTTTAGCAGATACATTTTTCCACTTGGTCAACTTCTAAGAACACTTGGTCTTAACTTTCACTTTTATGCAGACGACACTCAGATTTATATACATTCAAAACCTGATGTTAATGCAGCTGTGCCTTTTCTCTCTCAATGTATCTCTGAGATTAAAAAATGGATGTCGGAAAATTTCCTTTGTCTAAACAGTGACAAGACTGAAGTGATTCTTATTGGTTCACCTCACCACTTACGCAAAGCCGAGCCTTTAACCTTAAGTGTGGATGGCTCTGTTTTACAATTTCAAACTAAATTAAAAAACTTGGGGGTGATATTTGATCCTAATTTAACATTTGATCCTCATGTTCGAAACACTGTCAAACTGTCTTTTTTTCATCTCAGAAACATAGCTAGATTACGCCCTATGCTGACATTCTCGGTGGCTGAAAAGTTAATCAATACTTTTGTTTTTACCCGCATTGACTATTGTAATGCTTTGCTGGCTGGAGTGTCAAAAGCTACCGTAAGTAAGTTACAGTTGGTACAAAACTCTGCTGCTAGAATCCTGACTAGGACCAGTGCAAGGGATCACATCACACCTATTCTGGAAGCCTTGCACTGGCTTCCTGTTAGGTTTCGTATTGATTTTAAAATTCTGATGCTTACTTATAAGGCCCTGAATGGTTTGGCTCCTCAATATTCGTCTGAGCTGTAGGGGGTTACCCCTACATACCAGCACGTGATCTCCGCTCTTCCGAAGCTGGTCTTTTAACTGTACCATCAACTCGTCTTAGAACTATGGGTGATAGGGCTTTCTCTTCAACGGCTCCAAAACTGTGGAATTCCCTGCCCTCTGAGATTAGAAGTGCACCATCTCTTAGTGTTTTTAAATCTTCTCTTAAAACATACTTTTTTGGGGTAGCTTTTCCATGTGATTACTTTGCTGTTATTTTATACTGGCTCTGTTAAGAATGATTCTTATTTCTATCTTTGTATTTTATCTCTGTTTGTATTTTATTTTATTGTATCGTTTTAATTTGTATTTCATTGTATTTTAATTTATGTAAAGCACTTTGAGATGTTAATTTAAAAGCGCTATATAAAATAAAGTTTATTATTATTATTATTTTCCAGGCTTGGTCCACAGCGTTTTTTTTTTTTTTTTTTTTGGTCTCCCTTCAGTATTCCCTTCAGGATGTGAAATGCATACTCAATTGGGTGGCTTTTGTTTGAACTCACCCATTTTCAAGTGATCAGAAATATCGGGACATGTGACTGACAGGTGTTTCTTGTTGCCCAGGTGTGCCTTGCCCTTCCAATACTTTTGGAAGGGACTGTGTATAAACACTTAAAAGTTGCAGTGGTGTTCTTATATTGCTTGAGTTCATACAGGAATAAATAAGTAGATTGTGCTTTTTATTACATTTGAATATTTAGCTAGTAGAAAAATCATAGTACATGCCAACGTATGTTCATAACGATAAAATCCAAACATGATGTTAAAAAGTTAATAAAACTCAGTAAATATTTTCTGTGACTGCAGTACCAGGATGAAGATGAGAAGTTTATATGTTAATGTCTATGACATTTTATTTAAGTGGATAAGTCCTAATCTACAATGGATTAATTGGGTTTCTGTGATGTAAAAAAATGAAACCAAGATAAATCATGTCAGAACTTTTTCCACCTTCAATGTGAAATTACAATGTATAAAAACTAAGTGGAAAAACAATCAAACATTTTAGAGAAAAAAAAAAAAAACTGGGGCTTTTACCAAGGTGGATGGAATCATGAATAGGCGCAAATACCAGTTGATTTTACTGCAAAACCTTCAGGTGGCTGCTAGTAAGCTGAAGATGAAAAGGAATTTCATTGTCTCCGGGAGTTTTTCCTTGCCACCGTTGCCTCTGGCTTGCTCATTAGGGATAAATTCACATATTTACAATATATTTTTTGAATCCATTTATTTCTGTGATGACAATGTTGTGACAATGTTAAAAGCGGTATACAAATATAATTGAATTGAATTGAA
This sequence comes from Pangasianodon hypophthalmus, assembly GCF_027358585.1. NCBI lineage: Eukaryota > Metazoa > Chordata > Actinopteri > Siluriformes > Pangasiidae > Pangasianodon > Pangasianodon hypophthalmus. Next base: position 9,445,690 of record NC_069710.1, read on the forward strand.
TTTCACCTTTCAGCATGACAATGGCCCAAAGAATACATCCAGATCAGAATATCAATGTTTTTGAATTTGCTAGCCAGACCCCAGACCTGAATCCAAATAAAAATCTTTGGGGTGACCTGAAGTGTGCTGTGCACAGGAGATGCTCTTACTATTTGATGGCTCTAGAATGTTTTTGCAAGAAAGAGTGGGAAAATATTGTCAAGCCAATATGTGCCATGCTGACAGACTCTTACCCAAAAAGACTGAGTGGTATAATAAAATCAAAAGGTGCTTCAACAAAGTATTAGTTTAGGGGTATGCACACTTATGCAACCAAGTTATTGTAACTTTTTATTCATTTCACATGAGGATGAAAAAAAAGTTCTGACATAATTTATCTTGGTTGTTTTTTTTACATTTTAACAGGGTTGTGTAGACTTTCGATATCCATTGTATACAATATGCATCACACTTAGTTAGACGTTAGTCTGTCATACTGCTAGCCATGCTACCCCCTGAGATTTTACCACCATGCTCATTGTTGCAGTGTTCATTCCATCTGGTGCTAATGCACGGTAAGTGCTTAATGAAGTATATGGTGCAATCAGTAATGTACAGACTGCACATCTCAATGGATTTTTCATTGTGCTGGGGACATTATCCACATACATGGGAAGTCAGTGAAGCACATTTATTTTGCAATCCGTGGAGCAAACACCTTAGACCTTGTTTACATCCACATACATGGTGCCTGCAAGGCTGCACCCTCAGTTGCATCACTGTTATTGAAATTCCAGCATACAGACTATAAGGGCCACTTTAAAGAGTACCTTCCTTATGTACTTATAGATTCTTATGTTATGTATTACATGTTTTTGTATACTTGCCATAGTGTAATGTAAAGCGTTGGTAGCTAGTTGGTAGTCAGAAGAGGGCAGTAGCGAGGAAAATTGTATTGGGGCGGCAGGAAGTATGGGTTGTAGAGCAGGGAGCGACACCTTTTCTGACCTCAGTCACAATCCGTTGCAATCAGTCTAAGTTTTATTTTTATATTCTTATTCAAGTTATATTTTTGATGCCTTTTGTTGTTATGGAAGAAGCTGAATGGAAATAATCATTTTTGTTACTTCAAGTGTGGCACGAGTCGGAAAGTATCCAAAATGCTTACAATGTAGTCAGAAAAGTGCTCTACATGGTATTTGACAGGAGTTTCGCTGAAAAGGAAGACAAAACTGTATAGTAAGTTAGAATTCCATCAGGATTGTTAATTGAATTAATCCGCGAAGACGGAGCATTATGACTCAGCTATATCGCATAAGGATATGTGCTTAGCTTAGCAACCCAAGCTAATGGTAGTTTGCGGCATTTTCAAGCTATTTGGATGAACCATAAGAAAGGCATTTGTGTAAAGCATCAGTGCAAGTGTTTTGGCGTTGAATGAGAGCTTTGCAGTAATTCTGCTTAGAAGTTAAAACAGATAAAGAGAATGCACGTGTTCGCCCTAAGAGGACATCTAAGCCAACTGTTAAGGCTCAAGAGGCAAAGCTTAACCAGCTAATAGCAGCTATGAAAGCTAAATATGGAGTCCTTAGCCAAAAGATGAAGGAGTTTGACATTTTGCTGGATGATACTGATAATGCAGATGTAGTGTCTCAGAAATTATCTTCTGAATTCATACAAATTTCTGTTCATTGAATGATGCAGTAAAGGCACATAGGTCTGATAAGGATATGATTCAAGACCAAGCGCATTGGTATGAGTCTAGGTCTAAGGATCTTAAGTGTTTTGTGGACAATGTTGAAACTTGGTTACAAAGTGTTGCAGATCAAGCTAAAGAATCAAGGGCGTGTGATGATGAAGTAAGTCCTGAAGACAGTGCTTCAATGGTTACACTAGCACATATGTCTGGCAATGTTCCTCACAGTAGATCAGCTTCTGTAGTATCCTCTACAACATCATCAGTAAAGTATGAGGCTGAAAGAGCTGCTTTGGTAGCACATGCCAGTGCATTGAAACAGAAGCAAGACACTGACAGAGAAGTGGCAGCGCTGCAAGCAAAGAAGACTCGAACTGAAGACTACTGTTGCTGCTGCAGAGGCTAAGATTCAGTTGCTTAGTTTACATGAGCCCGATGGGCATGACTCCAGAGTTGCTAGGGACACCATGCATTGGTATGCAGAGGCAGCACTTTCTAATGTTGGTGTGGATGATGTGGACATTTCTGCACAACCGAAGGTACAGGAATCTGTTCTGTCTCAATCAGGTGTCTCCATCCAAAGCAATAGAAGACCAGGTGTGTGCAGAGATCTACCACCTCAACATTTGCATGCAGTTAGCAGCCAAGCTGGAGCAGGTCAGCAGGGTGCCATGGATGTCAGAAACTTGCTTAGTATTATGCAGCACCAGAATGACATTACTGAATTGCTTGCAAAACAACACAGGCTGTCTTCTTTGCCGTCAGTGACTATACCTGTGTTCATTGGTGACCCAACTGAGTTCAGGTTTTTCATGAAAGCCTTTGAACATAGAATAGAGGATAGGACTACAAGCAATAAAGATCAGGCAGGCAAGGATAGCTTCTGACCTGCTCTTTGGAAACATTCAAGAGCCAGTGCTTTCAAAGGATAAAGCCCAGGCTAAAAGCATCCAGCAGAGGTCAAAAGGGAAGAAAAATGCCTTTGCAATGTGTGCATCACCTGTGACAGAAACCAAAGAGCCTATAGCAAAGGTAGCCCAAAGTCACTACAGTGATAAGTGTCATTTCTGCCATAAAGAACACTCTCTGGTGACGTGCAAGGCCATTGAGCAGAAATCTCACAAAGAGAGACTTGAGTTTTTGAAGTTTAAAGGTTAATGTTTTGGTTGTCTGACACCTGGACATTTGAGCAAAGGATGTTAGCAAAAACTGATCTGTCAAAAGTGCTCACTGAAGCATCCCATTATCCTGTACATGACAGGCAAGCCTAGTGGTCAAATGGAGAGCAGCAAGATTCAGACCGATATCACGCTGCCTACAATGGAGAAGGAAACGTGTGGTTGCACTGGGGCCGGTGAAGCGGAATGTGCACTTGCAGCTGTTCCAGTGAAGATTAAGTCTGTAAAAGGCAATCATGCATTACAGACATATGCCTTTCTAGATCCAGGCAGTTCAGCCAATTTCTGTTCTGAAGAACTGACGCGTCAATTGAAAGTGAATGGATGAAAAACCACCATCTTGCTTCGCACAATGGGTCAGGAAAAACCTGTAAGCACACGTGGTCAGTGAGTTGGAGATCAGTGGTTTAGACGATGACGTCTATGTGGAACTTCCTCAGGTGTTTTTGCAAAAGGAAATTCCTGTCAAGAAAGATAGTATCCCCAGGAAGATGTGAATAGGTGGCCATACCTGAAGGAGATTAACCTCCGGTAGATTGATGAAGGTATAGGTTTTTAATAGGAACAAATGTACCTAGAGCCATGGAAGGTTATTAATAGTGAAGGTAATGGACTGTATGCTATTAAAACAGTACTTGGATGGGTTATTAATGGCCCTCTCCAGAAAGAAGCCACCATAAAGAAGGCCAATGCATGGCCAGAAGTGGAAGTTGTGTGGAAGTCAGTGCCTGAAGACGAAAGGGCCAAAGAGACGTTGGATTTGGAGAAGGACTCACTTCCACTTGAAAGAGCTTTAGGAGTGGAATGGTGTGTGGAGTCTGATGTTCTAAAGTTCAGAGTAACCATCAAAAGGCAGGTTCTCACAAAATGTGGTATACTGTCTATGGTCAGCTCGATTTATGACCCGCTAGGTTTTCTTTCTCCCATCATTCTTCCTGTGAAAGGAATAATGCAGGAATTGTGTGCAATAAAGCTTGGTTAGGATGAAGATATACCAGAGGCTTTGGTGAAGCAGTGGGAACAATGGGTTGCAGGCTTGCAACAGTTGTCAGGGTTTGAAGTCAATCACTGTATTAAGCCATATAACTTTGGAAGAGTTCCATCAGCCAAACTACACCATTTTGCTGATGCTAGAGAGAAAGGTTATGGCACTTGTAGCTACTTGGTCCTGAAAAATGAGCTACAGCAAGTACATTGTGTTTCATTATGGGAAAGGCAAGAATTGCGACTCTGAATGCAGTCACAATACCGCGACTTGAACTCATGGCTGCTACTGTAGCTGCAAAGATGGACAAGATGTTGAAATCTGGGCTAGATTTGGAGCTTGAAGATTCATTGTTTTGGTCTGATAGCACTACAGTTCTTAAATTTATTAAGAATGAATCAGCGCAGTTTCGTACATTTGTTGCAAACCGAGTTAGTGTGATCAGACAGCGATCAAAAGCAAGTCAATGGAGATACGCTGATAGCAACAACAACCCAGCAGACCATGCCTCTAGGGGTTGTATAGTGGAGGCCTTTCTAAAGCCAAACATTTGAATAACAGGACCGGATTTCTTGCTTAAGCCTGAAAGGGCATGACCTAACATGCCGGACAGTATTTCTGAACCTCTAAGGAAAGATCCTGAAGTTAGAGAAGCTACAGTCTTCACAGTGATTAATCAGAACATAGAGGATGCAGTCTTCAAACTGATACATCACTACTCAAATTGGTATCACCTGAGGAGAGCAGTTGCATGGATGCTCAATCTGAAGCACATGCTCAAGCTTCTAAGTCAGAATCGAAAAAGAATTGGCATTGACTTTAAATGACAAAAGGAAAAAGTCTGAGCTGGAGAAGAAAATGGCTGATTTCAAAGCTTCTCTGCAAGTCAGTTCTCTTTCACTGGATGAGATTTTGGAGGCAGAGTTGGAGGTTGTGCGTATTCTCCAATGAAGTTGCAATGTTAGAACAAGGAAAGTTGGTATCAAAGAACAGCCCCCTCTACAAGTTGTTGCCTTTAACTCTGAATTACTTGCTTTTGATGAAGACCAAGCCATTGATTCCACTGGGCGTTTTCGAGGAAAAGGATATCTACTCCAAACGCAGATGGCGACAAGTCCAATACATGGCGGATTTATTTTGGAAATTTTGGGCAAAGGAATATCTGCCTGACCTTCAGCAAAGACAAAAGTGGTTGCACCCAAGACGTAACATTGCTGTTGGCGACATTGTGCTTGTGATCGACGATTCAGCTCCCAGAAATTCTTGGATTCTGGGGCGAGTCATTGAGACACTCGAGGATAATAAAGGAAGAGTTCGTCAAGCTTGGCTGAAGACTAGCAGTAATATTTTTCTGAGACCTATCACCAAGCTTTGTTTACTGCTTGAAGTTGATGGACAGTGTTATGAGACAGTGGTAAAGACTGATCTCCGATGGGAGTCATGTGCTTGAACCTCTGTCTCCGAAGATTATTCAGGCTTGTTTCATATTGAATAGCAATAAGAAGTAAACTTGAACAGAGACTTTGTTTATCAAAAAAGGAAGAAATTATGGACAATCAAAAGAGTTCCAGTTCCAAATAAGGGGGGCTTGTAAAAACTTGTTGTTAGTTATAATGTTTTTGTATAATATAGCCCACTAGTAAGGTAAATTTTGAAGTACTGAATGTAAGTATGTTTATTATGATAATTGTTTGTTATACAAGACAATTACGGGCCGGAATGTAAGCGCCACTTTAAAGAGTACCTTCCTTATGTACTTATAGATGCTTATGTTATGTATTACATGTTTTTGTATACTTGCCATAGTGTAATGTAAAGCATTGGTAGCTTACAGTCAGAAGAGGGCAGTAGCAAGGAAAATTGTATTAGGGGCGGCGGTCCAGAAAAAACAGGAAGTATGGGTTGTAGAGCAGGGAGCGACATCTTTTCTGACCGCAGTCACAATCAGTGTAAGTTTTATTTTAATATTCTTATTCAAGTTATATTTTTGATGCCTTTTGTTGTTATGGAAGAAGCTGAATGAAAATAATCATTTTTGTTACTTCAAATGCGGCACAAGTCGGAAAGTATCCAAAAGAACCCATGCTTACACAGACCATTTCTCACATGTGCCAAACACTGAACCTTTTCTAAGAATATCTCAAATTAAACCTAACAAACTGAATGGACTACAGGTACTTTTACTGGCCATTTTCACTGACATTGCCACCAACCATCCACAGACTTTTCCTAAAGGCTGTTGGTAAACCAGGTTCAGAAGTTTGTTTACCTGTTGAAAGCCAATGTATGCAAGTGTATATACAGTACATGGAAGAACATATAGACAATGCAATATATGGTGTTGGTGGTTGAACTTATATTGTCACTGAACTAATTAACATAAAATTAGATACTGCTAAACTCACTGCCAGCACCTTTGATCTGACACTAACTAAAGTTGTTATTGTAAATGAAACCATCACTGATCAGGGACTTTTGTCTAAGATACTTGGATTAGACAAAATGAGTATGGACCTTTAAATAAGGCTAGCCCTCCCAGATACAGCTACATACACTGCCATTGTCTATATGCCATCAATACATTAGGAATGGGCAAACCCAGAAATCTGTATACAAATGTTAAAAGATTTCAAATCCTTTACATCAGTTTTAGCACAACCTACATGGCCACAAAACAAAGTTAACTACATTCTTCTAATTAGTAATAAGAATTAGACCATTAGGACAGTACAGGACAGTATTTTGAATTTCTACAGGAATTTGCAGACTTTCTCTCAAATCTAATTTCAAAGCAAAAAAATAACTGCATACATTAAAATTCATTTTGATAATTCACAAAACCTTTGAAATAGCATCTGTGTCTATATTAAGAGTCAGCTGGAGTCATTCAGAATGCTATGACAGACACAAATAAGTAGTTTGTTTTTACTATAAATGACCATTATACTGTAGCCATTCAGCCTATCAGGATGAATACTATGAACTGTGCTGATCAACTTGAACTGTATTAGAGTTGTGCTATGCACACATAGTGAGAAGATAATACTAAAATTTCTCACATTGGTATTCAGACATATCAACAGACTAGAGCGCATTTGTGTGAGATTTGCGTGCGTGGGGTGGAGTTTCCTAAACAAATGTGTGTCTCACCCTGGACTATGCTTGGTCTATTCCTTTACAGGATAGCACAACCAGTTAACAAAAACACTGGCATTATTTTATTCATTCATTCAAAATAGCCCATTAAAATCATAATAAATTAGCCCATGCTCACATGTAATGTATCCCATGCACACATTATGATTTCCTAACCACAATTTAGTATCTCATGGCATACTGGTGTACTCATGGCATAAGCTGTGCACACTGCCACACAATTTCAAAAACAAAAACAAAAAAAAAGTAAATGCAAAAAATAGAATTAAAAAAATAGAACACGCTGCACCAAATGCTGGATCAGATGCTGGATCAGCTGCCAAATAATGAGGGTGGAAGACTTACTTTTAAACCAAATTTACAGTGATTAATGTGATAATTACAGCTAGGACTATTCATGCAACAATACATTTGCAATAAACTAGACTCCTAGATTTATTTCAATGCTTGCCAACTTCTCTTATATATTATTGTATTAGTCTTTTTTATTTTTAATTTTTAAATTGTCTTTTGTTGTCACTTGCACTCGGCTCAAAAATTTTGTGCAGCATACTGTACCTGTCCTCAGTTTAGAGCAGTTCACTCTAAAATTACAACTGCAAAGAGTCCTTAAATTAAAAAAGTCCTTAAGTACTTATATTTATAAGTAATTATTTATAAGTATTTATAAGTCCTTCGGTGTCATTAAAGTATTAAACCTCCTTCATACTCTACCTCACCTTTTTGTATTTATCTGCCAAATTGTTTCAATAGTTCATCATATTACACTGTACACAGCATATCAGATTTTATCCAGCCTATAATTACAAAATCAACAAAACTGCTCTAAACCTGTTTAATAGCAGTGATTTTTGTGTCTTCAAAATATTCAAGATCATGTCCGGAGATTATTTATATGTTGTTTGCTTCTTCACCACGTGAATGGTTGACTGATTGAACATACCATAGGCTTAGTTAATTTGTCCATTCAACAATTGAAAATTAAATAATAATAATAATAATCAATAAACACTAAAAAATTAACAATACTATACAATGGCTGAATATACTACTACGTCCAGCAACTTGCAACCGTTGTTACCATTTTGCGTGATTAATGATGAGAGACTAAGGACATGTATGTTCTTAGTATGCAAGATACTATTATGTGAAAGTTCTTCTTAAATCTCTTTCATACCATTATATATTTTTGGAAATATTTGGAAAAAACATAAAGCATATATAAGCCTATACAGGTATAGCCTATATAAGAGGTTGCAAGACCTTGTTGTCCCAAGTGGTGGAGGGGGAGGAGTGCCCCATGCCTCACAAGATCAAAAGTTTACATATGCTTGATTTATAATACTGTGTTTTTTTACCTGGATGATCAACGACTGTTTTTGTTTTATGATAGTTGTTCATGAGTCCCTTGTTTGTCCTGAGCAGTTAAACAGCCCACTGTTCTTCAGAAAAATCCTCCAGGTCCTGCACATTCTTTGCTTTTCCACCATCTTCTGCATATTTGACCCAACAGTGGCTATATGATTTTGAGATCCATCTTTTTACACTTAGGACACTGAGGGACTTGTACACAACTATTATCAAAGGTGCAAACATTCACTGATGCTCAAGGCAACACACTACATTAAGATCCAGGGGGATAGCAGCTCAAAGAGGCTGATTCAGACTTGTTCAGACGCTACTGAAGTTATAGCTGAACATGGTTTTAAAGCCTCCCAGATGTTGTAGTAGACATTGCATCCTCCATCCATCATTAAGCCAGGATTTTATCCTCACTAAGCTACAATGTGGGCTTGTGAGATATTATTATTGTGTCTTGTGGACTACATGTAAACATCTGTCATGTGAACAGGACAGTACTAAATGCAATACTAAAAAAAGGGTAGTATTAAGGGCAGTACTAAAAAAAAAAAAAAAAAACAAAAGGCAATTTTATGATCCCTCATTTTTTTTTTTTATTATTAACATTTTGCAGATTCTGCAAGGCGTATGTAAACTTATGTCCCCAACTGTACATTCACGTCAGCTACTGCACATAGTTTTATCAATAATCTCCCAGAGTTATCAACTTTGATTGGATCACTGTCTGACCTCAAAGAACTTGATCAGGCAACTGAATGCTTAGAGTCAATATTCCGCTACAATAGATAATGTAGCTCCACTTAAAAGAAAAATAATTAGAGAGAAAAAACTAGCACCCTGGTATAACGATCACACATGCAGCTTAAAAGAGACCACTTGAAAATTAGAATGTAAATGGCATCAAACTAAATTTGCTGTATTCCAAACAGCATGGAAGGAAAGCCTCCAAAGCTATAGAAAAGCTCTTAGAGATCAACATATCTCTTCTCCCTAATAGAAGATAAAAATAATCCTAGATTCTTATTTAATACTGTAGCAAATTTAACTAGGAATAAGACCACCACAGAAGCATGCCCACCATCAATATGTAGTAGCGATGGCTTCATGAATTTTTTTCAATGACATAATAGAAAATAATAGTTTAAATTTTTTGCCTGATAAGTTAAAGCCAGACAATTTGATAACTAACCATGTAGGTGACAATATAACCATATCAGATCAGCGATTAGAATGTTTTACTCCCCTTCGAGACACTGAACTAATTTCCTCATCAAGTATAGTATATTATATAGTATAGTAACTTGTTTACTAGATCCCTTACCTACCTGTTTCAGATACTACCAAACAGATACTACCAGAAGCAATCAAACCTCTTCTAAAAATAATAAATTTGTCCCTTATTACTGGCTATGTACCTAAATCCTTCAAACCCCTGATTAAAAAAACCTGACCTCAACCCCTTTCAGCTGTCCAACTATAGGGCAATAACAAACCTCCCCCTTATCTCCAAGATCCTAGAAAAGGTTTTAGCACAGCAGTTATGCTCATACCTACAAAGGAATAACATTCATGAACTCTGTCAATCAGGATGTAAGCCTCATCATAGCACTGATAAAGCACTTTTTATATAGTAAATGTAAAAGTAGTAAATGACCTATTACTGGCCTCAGGGTTGTGTCTCCTTGCTTGTGTTAATTGACCTTAGTGCAGACCTTTTGACACCATTGATCATATTGGTTAGTTATTCTCCTTGATAGACTAGAAAATGGTGTTGGAGTTAAGGGAACAGCCCTCTCCTGGCTCAGGTCTTATTTGACTGATCGTTATCATTTTGTAGATGCAAATGGGGACTACTCTATGCATACTAAAGTAAAGTTTGGTGTTCCACGAGGTTCTGTCTTAGGCCCATTGCTTTTTTCTCTATATATGCTACCTCTTGGTAAAATTATTCGTAAACATGGTATTAGCTTCCACTGTGTGATGCCACACAAATGTTATGCTCTTATGCTGTTCCACTGTTATGCTGATGCTTTGTTTCCGCAAAGCCAGATGAGAGACACCAGCTTAATAAAGTTAAGATACATGTAAAGGATATTAGACACTGGATGCTTAGTAACTTTTTTCATCTCAGAAATATCGCTAAGATAACCAGTTCACACTTTTGTTACCTCTAGGCTGGATTATTGTAATGCCTTGCCATCTAGATGTTCCAGTAGGTGCATAAAGCAGCAGTCCAGAAGCAGCAAAAGTCCGCAGCAAAAATCCTTACTAGAACCAGAAGATATGACCACATCACGCCTATCTTATCCACACTGCATTGGCTCCCAGTCAAATTTCATATTGATTATAAAATACTACTATAAAGAACTGAATGGTCTCACACCGCAGTAGTTGACCAAACTTCTGGTCTTTTATGATCCGTCACACCTACTTCAATCAAAAGGTGCAGGCTATTTTGTTGGTACCTCGAATAGTGATGGCTAGAGCTGGGGGCAGAGCCCCACAAAGCCCCACAGTTATGGAACAGCCTTCCAATTAGTGTTGTGACTCAAACACAGTCTCAGTTTAAGTCTAGGCTGAAAACTAAACAATTCAAGCCTTTTGTGAAGTTTTTCTTAGGTAAAGGAGCATATCTAGAGGGTTCATGGGCATAGAGTGTTGTGGTGAACTGGGATGTTTGGATGTAATGTTTCTTAACCATTACATGGCAATAAGCATACCTAATAATCTGCGTTTCTCTCTCTCTCTCTGTCTCAAGCTACACATTCTACTCCTGAGATACCAGTGATCCTGACCCCTTCTGAGACTACTATTGATGGTACCACTTAGAAACCATGAAGCTGGCTTTGGACTCCAATTGACACAAACAGCTTTGCTACAAATGCTTAGGACTACAATTTGCCATGACCAGTCAGCCTCCATCAGTTAACAGTTTAATAACTTCAACAAAATACACTTCACGTGAAAACTATGATGAATTTCCTGGTTACACAATTGCACTTTTTGACCATGTAGTACACAGTTATAGAAGATAATTATTTATAGTTGCACTATCTGTTGTCACCCAGATAAGGATGGATTCCCTTTTGAGTCTGGTTCCTCTCAAGGTTTCATATCATCTCAGGGAGTTTTTCCTTGCCACTCTTGCCTCTGGCTTACTCATTAGGGATAAATTTATAAACTTAAAATTTAAATTTAAATTTAATATAAACTTAAGCTTCTTTGTGTCAATGTCCATTGTTAAAAGTGCTATGTGAATAAAATTGAATTGAATTTGGCAGCATATCCGGGGCAGGCAGCCCCCCTCAAGTGAGCCCCAATGTCTCACTTGACAGATTGGGTCAATTAATGCAGGAAAATTTAGTATGTGCACAAGAACATCAATCCTGGCTTTAGGAGTTTGCACCAGGAGATCAAGTGCTTTTATTATTACCCACTTTTTTTGAGTAAAATAAATTACTCACAAAGTGGCAAGAACCATTTGAGGTCACATGTCGAGTTGGAGATGTCACCTATGAGGCTTGGTCTGGTTCTGTGTGGACTTAAGAAAAGTCCACGCATTGCCATGCATTGATGAACTGCTCGATCAGTTAGACGTGGCTTGCTTTTATTCAACACTAGATTTGACAAAGATATATTGTGCGGATCCCCTAGACTCCAATGTTTCATTGGGAAAACAGCCTTTTTCACTCCATTTGGTTTACACCAATTTGTCACCATTTCTTTGTGGTAATTCGTAGCCCCAGCCACTTTCCAACGACTCATGAACAGATTCCTCTGCCCACATGCTGCCTATGCCACTGCTTACCTAGATGAGATTATTATAAAGAGAAATGAGTGCCTGTGGCACATTTAACATGTTAGGGCTGTCCTGAGATCCTCGAGATGGGCGGGACTCATGGCAAGCCCAAAGAATTGGGCAATTGGACAGTTGAAGTACAATATCATGTGGGCTTTCTCACTTGGGTCAAGGCCAGGTGTGTCCCCAAATTATAAAACCACAGCGATTGCGACCTGCCTGAGACCCAAGACCAGAAAGGAGACAGTTTCTGGGGTTGGCAGGCTAATATCATAGGTTTGTGCCTATTCAGATATCACCAGCCCTCTGATTGATCTCACTAAAAAGGAATGCCAGAACTGGTCCAGTGGACAGTGCTGTGCCAATGGGCTTTTATTCAGATAAAAGCTGAATAACCAGTCTTACATTCTTCTGACTTCTTTCTCCCCTTTGTTTTGCAGACTGATGCATCAGACAGGGGGCAGGGAGCCATGTTGTACCCCTGCCCCTTGTCCCATGTTCAGTGATCAGTGGTGAGGAGATAAAGGGGAGACATGAGAGCACGCCAGGGAGAGAGATGAGAGCCACACAGCGAGAGCTGACCTGAACTGTGTGTGTGTGTTCGTGTCTCTGTGTGAGACCACAAGATATGAAGTGCTGAAAAGCACCTGAAAAATAAAAAAAACTGATTGTTAACCCCAAGCCTGCCTCCTGATTCCTCATTTTTGTTCTTGCTACCCATAAACATTCCACAGACACCATAACTTATGATTCATTACAAGCATTTAAAATAAGTCAAATATTTGTCAAATGTTCAGATGTAATGTTTCATTTCAAATGTTTTTAAATATTTAACATGCCAGATACAGAATATAATCTTAAAATACTAAATTTAGCCTGAACCCAGACCATATTATTTAAATTAAAATTAAAATTTAAATTATTGTTGTATTAAATATATTCCTATCTTTTTTTTTTTTAATTTATATGTAAGTGTTATATTTAGTGCCACGGTGCTTACTTAGGGTCATCATTGTAAATACATAAATCCCTATTCATTTAGAGAGATTTAATTATAAATTCATGCAAATGCTATATGTTTAATGTGAATGACAAATGCATGATTATGAACAAATATATAATGTAAAATTAAATAACATATTTGTAAATAATGTATGATGTAGACTTCAGGCTAAATTAAACATTTAGTTTATATCTGAATATTTTCTGAACTGACTGTATAGTAGTGATATTTTTTTCCATGTGAAAATTGAAAACATGAGACAGGAAATTGTGAATTACAACAAGATTAGAGCAACTGGGATTCTTTACCCTAGTCCAACTAGCTGAATTCATTATCAAACCCACCATCAAATTGTTTACTAGAGCCGACATATACTTTGTTCCTCAAGGAAATACTACCAGAGGCAAACGGAAGGAAAAGGGGAAAAAAATTAAATATAGGCCAATATCAAACCTCTGTTTTATCTCCTGAGATCTTGTGTTCAGTCCTGAGCTTAAGTTACCTTCTGTATGGAGTTTTTCCATGTTCTCCCATGTCCATGTGGGATTCCTCCAGGTTGAATGTGTGTGTAATGCACTGCTATGGACTGGCATTCCATCTATGTTTTATCTCTGCTTTCATTTCAGTTTGATGTTATTTGTCCAGTAGGGAACAGCATTTTATCTATTTATTTTTTGGTACAATAAGAAAATATCTTACTGTCTCTAATAATAGGTCCTTGTGAAATTGAATGCACATGATATATATATACTGATACTGTGAGAATTTTAAACTGTACCATAATATAAATTTCTGGCCATACCACCCACTACTATTGCATATTATTCTGGGTATGCCTCTGACAGTTGCTTTGTTCTGAAGTATAAACAAGGAAGCCTTAGCAATGAGACTGGATGTTCCTTGAAAAATTATTTTAATTTTTCTTACCTCCATCCCCAGACCCTGAGCTGCTATCTGCAAACAAAAGAAAACAAATAATCATTAGCACTTTTCTTAATCTGTCAGATGCACAATACAAATGCATAAATAAATAAATATAGATTATGTATTTTAGAGAGACAGAATTATTATGGAGTCCAACAAACAGGAACTCTACTGATCTTTTTTCGGGTTTTATTACATGTAACCAGGAATTTAATTATTTTTTCCATTTCGATAAATATAGTTTATTAATGGTGTACAAAAGAGAGTTTTGCACACATATCAAACACTCCTGTGTATTTTTACAAGCAGAAAACATAGCCTCCCAAACACCCCCCAGTCACCTAACGGGAAGGGTTTTGGTGTTAAGCTTACATTTAACACATTTATGAGCACCTCAAAGATGTCCACCAAGAAATCCTACAGCTCATGGCAAAGAGCAAAATACGAGTGAGAAATGCTTCGTGTTGCCTATATGACATATTGGAGAAATGTTTGAAAAAAAAATTTATGTAGTCTTGTAACCTGTTTGATTTTAATTTGTTTATAAGCAGGGAAATAGTTGCTTTAAAATAGTAACAAAGGTTGTTTGTTAACTACAATCCCAAGACAGTTTCATAGTGTTATCTTAAATGGAACAGCTAACGCCCGAGAACGTTACTAGAAGTGCTGGGCTATTTTCAAGATTAGCTAATTGGTTAAGTCGAATTAACGCCTTAACGTGATTTTCAGAATGCTCTAATCGAGATTGTACATGTTTACATATACATATTTTTTATTAAAAAAAAAAACTATAAATACTACTCGAAATTTTCAACCAAAATGAAGCAAACAAATACACAGCTTTCTTAACTTGATAAACGCATCCTACAACATGCGCTACTCCGAAACTCTGCGCGCACGCAGATAAAAACAAAACAAAACAAAAAATAAAAAACGCCAAGATAAAAAGGCAGCACATTCCTCCATGTTGATCTTTTATTAACAAAATAGCCAGCTAACTGTGATTAGTGATGTATATTTTCCTCCTCAAACAGTGAACTATATAGTCAATGTTTTAGATTTAACAAGCGAATACATTGTCTGTACATTGACGGGATTCACTTTTTTCCAGGGGTTTCAGAACAGCATAATCGAAACTGCGTCATCAGGCAGGCGTGGCCTATTTGAGAATCTGCATAGGTCACCAATCATGCGCGGTTTGGGAAAAGCCATTTACTTCAAATACCTCTTCTGATCGCAGGGGTTTCGTGTCAAATACCTTTTATATACACAGTAACTTCAGATACCTGTCCTGATCGCAGGGGTTTCGTGTCAGATTACATTCATACTGTTATAACTTCAGATACCTGTACTGATCACAGGTGTTTCATGTCAAATACCTTTTATATTGTGATGTATTCTTTTGATGATGTACATATTTTGAAATTTGATGGGAGCCAGTCTGATACAAACAAAGTATATTAATTTGAAGAGGTTTATACTTTTGTCCACACGATCTTTTTATTCTTTATATTCACTCAGTATAATTGTGGAAAGATATTTATTAGAATATACTAATTAATTAATTAATTAAGATTGGGTCAGTACTAAAATTAACCATGGTTTATTATAGTAAAAGTGTGGTAACCATGTGTTTTTTTTTTATTTTTATTTTTTAACCGGATTGATTACCATTTGTATAACCAGTTTTACTACAAATAACACTTTTAAACTATGGTTAGTTTACCAAAACCATTATTATTTTGTGGTTACCATGGAAGTACAAAAACCCTGTTTTTTTTTTTTTGTTGTTGTTGAAAAACCATGGTTAATTTTCGTAAAGAGACTGGCTACAACTTACAGAAAAACGTAATCACGCTATTGACGGTTACTGCACATTTCTTCTGGTTATTTGTTTTCGAAAATCATTTAAATGTAAGATTATAAAACATACATAACATGTATGACTGTTTTGTCCTTCATTACCCATCGCAGATATGCTTTTCTCTGAGCTGATCCTGGGAGTGGAAATGCCCGCACAAAAAAAACACTATTCTGTGCATGATCGGTGACCTCTTATTATTTTTTTTTGGCAAAAAAAATCATTTTCCCAACACCTCCAGAAATGCCCATTTTACGTCGTGGTAATTGAAACCCCTGGAATTTAGAGAATGCCGTACAATTGACTGATCTAAAGCGAACACTTTTAATGCCTGGAGGCTGGGAATTACAAGTTGCCACCTCGAGTTGAATGAAGCATTTTCTAGTGCTGTTCCATACGACCGGAAGAGCCCCGAGGGGAAAGAAATTATTGATGGAGTGGTATTTCATATCGCCAAAGACATGGTGGCTCAAATAGTAAAAGCAACATCTACAGCCGATAGTGCAAACAATAGTTCTTTTAAATAACCTGTATTTAAATATCCTACATTTAAATATCCTTAATTGAAAAGAACCATTTTTGCACTAGTTGCTATAGATGGTGCGGTTACTATTTTTGCACATCTACATTTTAAGTCCAATTTTAATTTAAAAAAATGAAATAAATTTTTATTTTTCAATTGAATTATGTAAGAACTAAAAAAAATTATTTATTTATTTATTTATATATTATAAATAAGATGTTTACTTATTTACTTATTTTTTGCAATATCGCCGAGCCCTGGTTACTACCTATAATAGGCATTAATTCACTTTTTGACCAATTAATTCTGCAACCTTGGAGGCACAGTGGCGCAGTGGGTAGCACTACATTTCTAAGTTTAAGTATGCATATTCTTTATCAGGTGAATTTCTTGAAGAAGATAATAATGCTTTTAAGTGAGTCAAGACTTTGCCTCAGTTAACTGGATTATTTAGACTCTTGGGATGCCAAGACATTAGTGTATGTAACTTGGACTGGAATTCCTCACATCGGAATTCCTGAGAATTTTCCAGATACACAAGTGAACCAAATTGAAATGATGTGCTGATTTTGTTGGCTGGAAAAGTCAAAACATAAACCAATACTACAGTTTAATACTAAGCCCAAAAAACGAACCGACTGAGCAAAAGTTCATTCTCACTTATTACACACTGTTTAGCAACAACAAAATTGCTAGTTTTAAAATGGAATACCTATAACCTATAATCACTGTAGTGTTACTCATCACTGTGGACGCAAACCCAACCATCAACTTGGATAGGGTCTAGCGAATGTAAGTCTCATGGTGTGTGTCACTGGCAGCAACAGTTATTGAATTTTGCAAAATACTCCACCACTCCTGGACATTATGCACATTGTGCACTCTCAACTTGGATAGATTAGGCTGAATTTCACTCATTTTGCTGCGAAGACCTCTTGCCTTGTTGAACATTTCCCTCCATTTTGCCCCATCAGGGGGTTCAGTGTCCACAAGGTGGTTCAGTGTTCACATTTATGCAGAGACCCAGGTTCAGGGTCAACTAAGGGCTTTTCCTCAGTCGAGTTATACTCTAATGCTTGATGACTTGAAAATTATGAGAACTATCATTTTTATAGATTATTTAGGAAAGAGAGAGAAAAATTACATTTGCATAATAATGTGGAACGCAGTGTAAATATAAGTGCTACAAGTCACATTCTAAATATTAAATCTCAAAGTGCTTTACATGCAAAAGTAAACTACATATATTATTATAAAGCAAGTTATTGAAACAAAGAAATGTTTCCAGAAACAAAGTGCTTTCCCAGTGAGGTGAGGATCCATTCCTAACCAAAACATACCAGATTTTTAAATTTTCTGTCCTACGTAAGTGTATTATGTATGTATTATATACATTAATTTCTTTTGGCTGCTCTCAGGCTTCAGGCTGAGATATAATTGTTTTTAACATGAGCATACACCATATAAGAATATTATATTTGATACTGTTTCTAGCTAGACATGTGGCATATGGCCAAAATGGAATTTAAGCAAAAAAATTATTTGCACACTGCATGCATCTGGTGTAAAATGCCATGTTGAATCACATCGGAGACAGCAAAGAAACCAGTATCAGCACCTTTCTGCACTGTCACCAAGCATATTCACCTAAAAAAGAGCATACCAACACATTATGAAAAATGGGCTCATCATCCAATAGAACAGGCTAGGAAACTCAGTGAGTATAGCAAAGAGTACTATGAGTTGGAGAACTGGAAGACAGCATCTGCACATTTGATCACATCAGAAAGTCATCAGGAATAATAATATAACACCAGCACTTTCAAATCCAGCCTCAGTCTGCTGCCAGTGATCCAACTGACAAAGTAGGTTAGCTACAAGTGGTTTATCCACTGGCCTAAAGTTGCAGACTGAAAAGCACTTCTGTAGGTCCTTCTGGATAAGGGCATTTGTCAAATGCTGTAAATGTAAACTCAAATATAGTGGCTAAACTGATATTTAACTGCAGAAATGATGCATAAGCTCACTCTACATAATTGTTACAAATTAAGTGAAGTGAAGTAGCAGTGGGCAGCCTTTTTTGCTGCGGCGCCCGGGGAGCAGTTGGGGGTTCGTGCCTTGCTCAAGGGTCTCACCTCAGTCGTGGTATTGAGGGTGAGAGAGAGCACTGGTCATTCACCCCCCCAAGTCCCTGCTGGACCCGAGACTCGAACTCACAACCTTCAGGTTCACCTTCGGGTTACAAGTCCGACTCTCTATCCATTAGGCCATGACTGCCCCCATTAATGAGTACATGCCCAGTTTGCAGTCCAATCTATGTCATACAGTGGTCCTAAAGTGCAAAACTCTTTAACAAACCAAAAACCCAATAGCAAATAAAAAAACACAACAGCAAAAACAAAAATACAACAAAATAAAACACAACAGCAAATCCAAAAACGCAACAACATTAACTCAAAATGGAAACGATAGTTCTGTATTGAACATCACATGCTCGTTTCTGATTGGACATGACTATCAAAGTGAATAGGAACTTTGCTGTTTCAGTCTGCTGTTATCTTAGCCTAGTGAAAATGGTTGAATGATAAAAAATGTTAAAAAAAAAAAACAAATAATAATAATAACAATAATAATAATAAAGCTGAAAGCAGTGGCTGGCAGGTCCAAGCACTAAGGGTACAGCAATGATGGTTGCATGACAACATCATGTGATAGAAAGGAACAATACACTAATACACATCTGAAATAACCCTCACTTCCTGTTTGGTGGCTTCGCCATCAATCGTGCTAGAGGGCTTAGCGTACACCAAAATTGCTGGGAAGGTAGCGGACACTGTCTTCTATCCCTGTGTGAAATTCCATGAGAAGAAGAAGAAAAAGAAGAAGAAGAATCCTAACAAAACAACAAGGTTCCAGCACTGGTGCTTGAAATGAGATGGTCTGGTGGTGCTCCAGGGTCCCAAGTACAATCCTAAGCTGTTCTGTGCATGTTCTTCCTGTGTCCCTGTTTTTCCCCTCCAGGTTCTCTGGTTTCCTCCCATCGCTCAGAAAACATGCCAGTAAGGTGACTGGCCAAGATAAATTGCCCCGTGGGTCCATTGTTTTATGGTTTTCTTGCTGCCTGTTCACTTAAAATCCTACACAGGTGAGGAGAGAAGTTTGGTTGGCTCAAATGCCATTGAAGAGCCTGTTAAAAGTATGCAGTGGTACCTGGACAGGTCTATTGCCCAGAATGTATTATGTGATGCAACAGATTACCCTTTAGTCTCTCACCTGCACCAGCACATTATTCATTCTGAATGGGGTTGTGAAGAGCTCAACAGCAAATGTAAGGAGCTATGCTTGATGCAGAGGGGACCACATTGTTGTCACCACAGCAGCCCATAACACAAAGGCAGTTTTGTGCCAGAACAGAATGAGATCAATTCTTGACACTGCAAAAAATATCTTAGCAAGTGCATATATACTGAATAAAGGAAGTTACCTAATATTTCATATTATAAGAACATTATATAACAAATATAAAGCCATTAAACCTATTTCTACACATATTTACTAATTTCATACTTAATGAATTTCATGCTTCATGGGGGCAGTCGTGGCCTAATGGCTAGAGAGTCGGATTGTAGGTGGGGGGAGTGATTGACCTCCTCCACCCTCAATACCACGACTGAGGTGAGACCCTTGAGCAAGGCACCAAACCCCCAACTGCTCCCCGGGCGCCACAGCAAAAAAAAAGGCTGCCCACTGTGTTCGCGGTGTGTGCGTGTGTGTGTTCACTACTGTGTGTGTGCGCACTTGGATGGGTTAAATGCAGAGCAGAAATTCTGAGTATGGGTCACCGTACTTGGCCACACGTCACTTCACTTTCACTTAAAATGGTCTTGTTCTTTTGGCAGATAAATTTGAAATAAATAAAATTATCTGCCAATAGAACAAGACAATTTCAAGCTTGAAATGAGTGAAAATATCTAAAAATAGGCTAGGGCATTCAAGACATTTTTACTACTATCATTTTTTTTTTTTTTTTTTTTTTTTTTTGCAGTGAGCACAATTTACTGAAACTGCCAGGTCATGCCAGCATCAGTTCAAAGTCACATGGCTGATAGTAGCATGGCTCTCCAATCTGCCACTAGAGCACTAGAGCTTGATAACAACAGACCAGTGGTTACTCAGCACAATCTCCACAGGGGATCATTTACCATTTCAATGACGGCTATCATGAAACACCGAGGTCCACCCCACAGAGGTGCAAGACCCAAGTCATGGTTATACGGACTGTGAAAGTGCAGTTATTACTAGAAAAACAAGCAACAGAAATAACATACAGGCCAGAACCCCTAACCTCTTTTGTTTTTTAGGTATTATCTGATTCCAAAAAAATTAATATGTAAGGGACTTAAATGTCTTCTTAAAACAACTTCCATTTCATACGCTACATATACCAGATATGATGCGAGCAGTGAACAAACACTATTGGTTTGACTGACAATCATCCACTTCCACATAAGTAGAGTAACGTATCAGTTCAAGGTCTTTCTCTTTGGTTTATATTTCACAACCAGGGTGTTAACAAAATGTGTGAGAGTTTCCCTAGAGCCCCAGCAACACCAGGGGCTATACATACATCTGGATGACTGGCTGCTGTGTGGACAGTCCCAACAGCAATTGACAAGCCAGACAGAGCTCCTGATTTCACCCATGGAATCTCTAGAACTGAAAGTCGATTATGAGAAGAGCCAATTGACACCTGTGCAGTTCATAGATTAAAGCTTGACTCACAGGCTATGCTATCCTTTCTCATGGAAGACAAAGTTGTCTTGATCATGAAGACAGTGAGAAAATTGTGAGTGACCACACACTGCCTAGGGGACCATGTATGCCACTACCACATCGCTTGTGCCTTCGTCCGTGGATGCTCGTGGACGTCCACTTCTTTTTGAATTACTTCAAAAACATGGCCACCTTCAGCCAATCAGCTTTCAGCAGGCATTTCACACAACTAGAATTGAGCTATTGTCATAAAACTTTACAAGTAAGTTGATGTATGGTCTCATTATTGTTTTATGTATATTGGTAAGGACTGTCCACTGGGGGCATTGTTTGGACCCTGCAGATCAATGCTTGCTTTATTTAGGGGTCCAAGAATGAAGTGCTTGTAACCCTTTTGGAATTGTTAGGATTCTTCTTCTTCTTCTTCTTATTATTATTAGAGAGCCAAGCATGTAGTGCTTGGAGCCCTACCGTTTTTGTTTTCAGTACCTAATACTCCCTCCCGCTACTCAGGCAAGAGAGATGAGACAGTGGCGCTATAGCAAAGCACTTTACGTTTTGGCTCATATTTCAAATGCCGTAAGTCCTATAGTGAAAATTTTTGCTCTTTATTCCTTAGGTTCTCACTAGCAAAATAGTCTCAAGAACCATTTAGCTTAGATTTTTTGCTAATTTGCAAATAGGCAAAACCTACATTTGATAATTTGTCTTTGGATTTTTGTCCTATCTCCACAATTTTGGTGTCAGCAGAGTGTGACCCTCAAAAAATGAATTACTTTAAAAACATGGCTTTCAGCAGGCATTTCACACAACTAGCATGGAGCCATCACAAAACTTCGTATGTATGTTCATGTATGGTCTCTATTTTTAGTGTATATTGGCAAGGACTGGCCACTCGGGGCAATGTCTGCTAAGACTGCTGGACCCCACATATTGTCACTTGCAGCTATATTTTTTACATAGAACTGGATGCATGCCTTTTATGAAATTTGACACACTAATTCAAAATGGTCCCAAAAATCTTCCATAACACCTCTAGTGCCACAAATAGGCCAAAGTTTCTGTCAATAGCTTTGGAATTACTCATTAAAGAGTCATCATTCAAATTTTATATGATTCCTTTGAATTTTGCTCTCTAGAATCCTGGACTACCCTGGCCACGGATGGCTGTGGCATAGTTGGGATTTGAACTCGGAACTCCCCAATTATAGTGCGCTTTTCTGTTGACCACCCCCACATCATTATTATGATGCATAAGTTAATGAGAATGATAATTTAATGGTACTAATTCAATTTTTGTGTTAGGACTCACCTGGATCGCAGGGTCCAGGAGAGGCTAGAGATACAAGACGCTGCTGTGTGCAGGCTGCTTGCCTCAGGTAGCACTCATTCTGATAGGTGTCCCCATTGGATCCACACACAGGGATGTATTTTTCATGACACTGTCGCAAAAGTCAGACACCAGGTTTTAAGTGCATTCTCAAAGGAGTGCTTTAAGTTACACTCAGTCACTTTATGCAGTCTGGGGCATTGCTCAGTGAAACTCTATTTGGGAAGTATTTGAGTGTGAATGTGCAGTTTCATTATTAAGGTAGCTGTTTATCCTAAATGCCTTATTTGTATATATTATTTTATTTTAAATAAAGTTAAATCACCAATAATGGTAAATGTGATATAAAATGTGAAATGCATGAAAAAAATTTACCTGAAACTGGCATACACATTTAAGGTCGGCACCATTGTCCCTGCAGATTCCACCATAGCGACATGTGGATTTGTCACACACTCGCAAATCACTCTTCTTCTCAGACAAATCTGGGATTAAAAAAACAGCCAAGCATGCAAACACACATAATGCATGTCAGTAACCTAATGTGATTTGTGATCATGTATTCTTGATCAGGGGTCCCAAGCTCAGGCCCTGGAGGGCAAAAATTTTTTCTCACTCTTCTAGAATACAATTCTAATAGAATTCTAGAATATTTTATCTGCCTGTAAAGGCCTTCATGTGTGCTCACATGGACTCCAACACTAATATTTTGGCCCTGAAAACTGAAACCCCTGTTAATCAGCACAGTAACAATACACTATATGGCCAAAAGTTTGGGACACCTGACCATCACACTAATATGTGCTTTTTGAACATATCATTGCAGATTTAGTCTTGCCTGTATGGTTCTAATAACCTCCAGTCTTCTGGAAAGTCTTTTGGAGCATGACTGGGGATTTGCCCATTCAGCCACAAGAATATTAGTAAGGTCAGGCACTGATGTCGGATGTGGAGTCCCGGGGCGCAGTTGCCAAAGGTGTTCAGTGGGGTTGCGGTCAAGGCCCCACTTGAGTTCTTTCACTCTAATCTTAGCAAACCAGGGCTTCACCTTGCTTTATGCTTTATTTATATATCATTATATAATTTTTGCTTTATTTATATATCAAGCCACATTAGCTAATCTTTACTATCAAGTTCTCAGAGAAATATCCAACAGTAGGAATGCAAATTTATTAGAAAATATTTCTATTACGTACAGAAAGAGAGGTGATATTTCACATTTAAACTTTTGCACCTAACAATAACATTTGTAAAAACCTTAACATACATACTAATTTCACTTAGTTTTTACTTTTAAATATTGGAGTATCTTGGACACTTTTTTGAACTTATAAGTATAATTTAGCTTCCAAGCGTAATTTTTTTCTAGGCAAGTGTTAATTTTGTTGACAAAAACTAAGATGAAACATGTTAATCAAAAATCCTTCTTTAATGAGGAAAACAAACTAAAAAATAACTAAAAAAACCCTCTAATCATATGGAAACATTTTCCTTAACAATAAAAATGAGATGAAAATGTCAGTGACTTTTGTTTGAATAAACATAAAACTGTTTTCCCTTGTCTCTGTATATGCATGTATTGTAATTGCTTGAATTCTGACCACAGTATGCACCCATTTAAGGCACTAATAACTAATAATTGGTTCGCTCTTTGTCAAGCTGTACATGTACTATTGCTGCCTGATGTGATTCCTGTGCTAAATTGCAACACACTCCTGCTGTGGGCTCTTTTGCTTACTGGACCAAATCAATCATACTCCTGGAGTTTGTTACAGGAAAAGGGCTTGAAAAAGCCTAAAGTCAAACTTGAATTCTGACGTGAATTAACCAAATCTCATGGTTGTGGATTTCTTGGGTCCAGACAGTTACAGTTAACTAACCCTCCAATAGTCTGAATCAGTATTGTACATGTTCACAGAGAACTTTAAAGGCCATTACCTGAAAATTTGTAAGTTGCAGCACAGCCAAATCAAGTGAAACATTTTTTTCTGCACTGTTCTGTGTAAACTCTAGAGACTGTTGGGTGTGAAATTCCCAAGAGATCAGCAGTTTCTGAAATACTCAAACCAGCCCATCTGGCACCAACAACCATACAATGGTTAAAGGCAAAGAGATCACACTTTGTCTTTATTCTGATGTTTGATGTGAACATTAAACATTAAAAGAAGCTCTTGACTATCTGCATGATTTTATGCATTGCGCTGCTGCCACATGATTTGCTGATTGGATAACTGCAGAAAATGAGCAGGTGTACAGGTATTCCTATTAAAGTGGACAGTGAGTGTATTATATATTTATATACAGTTAGGTCCAGAAGTATTTGGACAATGACAGAGTTTTTGTGATTTTGCCTTTATACACCACCACAATGGATTTGAAATAAAACAATCAAGATCGAAGTGTAGACTTTCAGCTTTATTTTAAGAGGTTCCACAAAAATATGGCATTCACCATTTAGGAATTACAGCTATTTTCAACAAAGTGCCTCCATTTTCAGGGGCTCAGAGGTATTTCGACAAAGCGACATAACTGTAAATATAACCATAATTTTAATACTTGAAAATCCTTTGCAGTCAATGGCTGCCTGAAGTCTGGAGCCCAGACTCCCTCCCTGGAGATGCTTTGCCAGGCCTTCACTGCAGCCACCTTCAGTTGCTGCTTGTTTGTGGGTCTTTCTGCATTCAGTCTTGTCTTCAGTAAGTGAAAAGCATGCTCTACTGGGTTGAGATCAGGCGACTGACTTGGTCATTGAAGAATATTCCATTTCTTTGCCTTCGAAGAGTCTTGAGTTGCTTTCGCAGTCTGTTTAGGGTCATAATCCACCTGCATTGTGAAGTGACTATCAGTTTTGTAGCATTTGTCTGAATGTGAGCAGAGAGTATAGCCCTATACACCTCAGAATTCATCTTGCTACTTCTGTCAGCAGTCATATCATCAATAAACACCAGTGAGCCCGTTCCATTGGCAGCCATACATGCCCATGCCATAACACTGCCTCCACCATGTTTGACACATGATGTGGTATACTTTGGATCATGACCTGTTCCTTTCTTTTGCCATACTTTTCTCTTCCCATGATTCTCGTACAAGTTAAGCTTGGTTTCATCAGTCCAAAGAATCTTATTCCAGAACATGGGAGGCTGGCTTTTTTAGATGTTTTCTGGCAAAATCTTATCTGGCTTTCCTGTTCTTGAATGTTACCAGTGGTTTGCACCTTGTTGTAAACCTTCTGTATTTACATTCATGAAGGTGTCTCTTGATTGTAAATTTTGACAATGATAGGCCTACCTTCTCCAGAGTATTCTTGACTTCTTTTGATGTTGTGAAGCGGTTTTTCTTCACCAAGGAAAGGATTCTGCGATCATCCACTTTAGATGTCTTCCACGGTCTTCCAGGCCTTTCGATGTTGTTGAGCTCACCAGTGCTTTCTTTCTTTTTTAAGAATGTACCCAACTGTTGATTTGGCCACACCTGAGGTTTTTGCTATCTCTTATAGATTTGTGTTGTTTTTTTAGCCTAATCATTGGCCTCCTTCACTCGCATTGAGATCTCCTTGGACTTCATATTGGTAGCTCCAGCCGACCAGCTGCCAAATGCCAACTCAATACCTGATATCAACTCCAGACCTTTTATCTGCTTCATTTGTCTTGAAGTAATGAGGGAATGGACCGCACCTGGTCAATTACCTTCTTGTCAGTCAATTGTCCAAATACCTTTGAGCCCCTGAAAATGGAAGTACTTTGCTTAAAATGGCTGTAATTCCTAAATGGTAAATGCCATATTTTTGTGGAACCTCTTAAAATAAAGCTGAAAGTCTACACTTCGATCACAACTTGATTGTTTTATTTCAAATCCATTGTGGTGGTGTATAAAGGCAAAATCACAAAAACTCTGTCACTGTCCAAATACTTCTGGACCTAACTCTCTAAATATATAAATAACATTTATAAATGTAAATAAGAGAGAGAGAGAGAGAGAGAGAGAGATAGGATCATTAAAATGTCATTATGAAAAATGTGCTCAAAATCTGTTTTCATATTTAAACCAGAAGAGGGCGTGGTCTGTATGTTTTTTGGTGGTGGTTGTTTTTTGGATTAGTTATAACCATACATTCATACCCTAGAAATACCCTGGAAAACATTGAAAAATAGGGCTGCTGGAATAGGGCTGTTACACTGATTGTTTAAACAATTAATCGCTCTCAACACTCGTGATTTGAGCCCTGGGTTTCACCTGTGAAGACTGTGTTTGTTGTTAAAAAGTATAAACGTACATGAAGACAAGAGAGCTGTCTACGGGAGAACAGCAAGCCATTTTGAAGCTGAGAAAAGAGGGAAAATCATAAGCATTGGGAATAGCTAATACAACCATTTGGAATGTCCTGAAAAAGAAAAGAAAAACACTCGTGTACTAACAACCAGACATCCAACTGGTCGGGCAAGGAAAACAACAGCAGTTGATGGCAGAAACATTGTGAGACCTCTGAAGAAAAACCCACAAAAAAGAGTCAGTGACATCACCAACAACCTCCATGGGTGAAAGTATCACAAGGTAGTGTCATGGCTTGGGCTTGCATGGGTTCTTCTGGAATGGACTCACTAATCTTTATTGATGTAACTCATGATGGTAGCCGCAGAATGAATTCAGAAGTCTACAGAAACATTCTGTTTACAAAGAAATGCATCCAATCTAATTGGACGGAACTTCATCATGCAGCAACACAATGACCAAAAACACACTGCCAACACAACAAAAGTGGAAAGTTTTAGACTGGCCAAATCAATCACCAGACCTTAACCCAACTGAGCATGCATTTCACTTCCTGCAGACTGAACGGAGAAACTCCCAAAACAACAACTGAAAGAAGCTGCAGTACAAGCCTGGAAAATCATCACATAAGAAGAATGCAACAGTTTGGTGAGGTCAGTGGATTGCTGGCTGGATGCAGTTAATGCAAGCAAGGGTTATGCAACCAAATATTAAGTGTTATTTACTTCAAGACTAGGGTTAGGGTTTGTCTGTTTCAATACGTTTGTCTGTTTCAATACTTTTGCTCATCTAGAATTTGGATGTTCTTTCACCAAAAGTGCTATGTTCCAAGTTGTTTAACACATCTAGATGTAAATATCAGGAAATGAAAATTCTCATCTCATTCATCTTTTAATCTCAAATCTAAATGTCTTCAGCATATACAAGGCCCTAAATGGTTTAGCTCCCACGTATCTAGCCAGTCTTCTAACACATCACAATCCACCACGCTCCTTAAGATCTCAAAACTCTGGACTTCTGGTAGTTCCCAGAATATCAAAGTCTACAAAAGGAGGTAGAGCGTTTTCGTATTTAGCTCCTAAACTTTGGAATAACCTTCCTGACAGTGTTCGGGGCTCAGACACAGTGTCCCAGTTCAAACGTAGATTAAAGACATATATCTTTAGCCAGGCATACACTTAATACATACCATAACCTTGTACTTCAGTATATCTGATTAATTGCAAATTATGCTTTAGGGCTTACTAATATTATGAACAGCAGCTACGCTAATTCCTTTCCACTTGTTTCCCTTCTTCTACCCATCCCGAGGCACACAGAGATTGTGCCAGCTCCAGTAGACGACGCCAACCCTATGAGGATCCTGAGGCATCCAGAGATGGACCTGCTCCAGCTGGTTTCTGCCTCATGAGGATTTGGGTATTCAAAGCAACGCTGCCAACCCTATGTGGACTTTGAGGAAGACAACAACCTACATGACTATAAATAAATACAGAAAGGACATTGTTCATATCACATTCTCCAGTGTCACCCAAATGAGGATGGGTTCCCTTTTGAGTCCGGCTCCTCTCAAGGTTTCTTCCTCATATCATCTAAGGGAGTTTTTCCTTGCCACAGTCGCCTCAGTCGCCTCAGGCTTGCTCACTAGGGATAATTCTGTCTAACATCTAGGACTGTTTGCATGTTTTTGTTTCTGTTTGCATGCTTTTTGTTTCTTATGTTCTGTAAAGCTGCTTTGAGACAATGTTCATTGTTAAAAGCGATATACAAATAAAATTGAATTGAATTGAATTGAATATAGCAAAAACAAACTAATTGGCCTTTTCCGTTCCGATACATTCAGAGGGGACTGTATGATTCAAAGTGTTATTCTGGTGTAAAAGATAATTGTACCAACTGAAAATATACTGATGAACAGCAGATTACCCACTTGTATGGAGAATTGTGCTTTTATGTTTCACTCATTTTGTCGGTGGAGTTCATTATAAAGGTGTGACTGACTAACCTTACCAAGCTACTTGGAGTGTTTGCTAAGGTCAGTCAGTCAATCATAAATAAAAAAAAGTGTCAATCATAAATTATTAACAAATTTAGCTGATGTTATTTGCCTTGGTTTATGCCATCACTTCATTTATTCATGCTGGTTTGCTAGTTATAAGTTCTGTACAACCAGCTAGCTTAGACATCAAAATGAGTAACAGTCCCCGCTAAGGATCTGCTAGAACAGTTTACAGCGGAAGAAGACATGATTTTGCTACAGAATTGTAAAGATCTTTAGGTCAGTGTTGGAAAATGCATGCACGTTCATGCTGTCATACTGTCACGTTCAAAACTGTCAGTCAATTCCAACTCCTATAATATGCATTTATCATCAGAAAAAATATTGGGGGAGATGGCAAAGTCAAGTGAACTTGAAAAGAAAATGACAGAGCACTATTCCCGAAAATAATTTGTGAAAGTGTAACTTAACATGTAAGTTTGTGTGTATCTCCTTTCACTAAAATGAGAATGGATTGGGTTAAAAATTGTACTGCAGCCAGCCATTAGAGGGCTTCAGAGATATTTTGGCTTCACATTTGACTCCCTGTTATGACATCCACCCATATACACAGTTATTGGTTAACATACAGTACATATAAAGTAGTAAGAGTGTCAAAAACTTTTTCTGTAGTGATAAGGAGATTTTGTTATTTTTAAATGCTTAAATGAATTATCTGCCAATAGAAAAAGACTATTTCAAGCTTGAACTGAGTATTAAACCTATTTCAAGCCATTTGTAATCTTATATATGGTTTATTGTTATCTTATAAAAGAAATATTAGATCAATATGACCATATTCAAGGTATTTCCACTTGATGTCATTTTTGCAGTGTATAAATTGGTTCCATTTGCCACGGCATCTTATTGTAACGCAGTGAAACAATTCCAGCACGTCAGCCAAGACATTTGAAAAAGACAATAATTTAAAAATAGCAGTTTCCCTATGTGACCTGCTCAGTGTCCATGAGCACCGGGGTACAGTGTAGACCCCCCCCCCCTTTTTTTTATCCAACATTTCTTGTCATCTCACTTAAATCAAAGTTAATTCACCTTTTCTGTAATTTGTCTCTAGGTTTTTTGGCCTTTTCAGGTATGGCTATATTTTTATAGGCATAGAAAAGAGTCAAAATAACTTCCACTTCTGCCTTATTGCCTCTTCATTCATGATTTCATGCTCCCAGCCCTCTGTGTGCTTGACCTTTTATGGAATTTTGTGTGTCGAGAACATGCTTGGCACTTTACAGGTGATCATATGCATACAAGTACAAAGAAAATCAATATTTCTGAAACTTTTGTAAATCTGGCAGACATTTTTAGCTAGGTTTGGCTTGTGCAAACATTTACACATGACTTCACTATAAGACTGATAAATGGGGCTGTTGTACACTATTGTTTTAGCTGTTTTAGCTGTGAAACATTACTTATCTTGAAGTGACATTTCTGAAGAAACAGAGAGAAATGGAGGGCTGCATAAGTTATACAGAGAGAAAAATGTGGCTGAGACTGTTAGACTTTACACCTCAGTCGATGTAAAGTACAAAGCTTTTGTCATGCATTGCACTTTTTATAAAATATTTTTTTAAAGTTAGATGTTAAATGTTTTATCAAATATTTGTCTATGAGATTTCAGACGTGGTTAATGTGTATTGATCTTTTTTTAACCATGCATAGTGTTCTTATCATTTAGTGTGACCACCTTTCATGTGGCATAACCAATAATGGTAATGACTATACTCAAATTCAAACATTTAGGTTCTGTGGCTGACATACTGATCACTGATATAGTATGCTCAAATGGACACTAATCTTGTATTTTTACCAGTTTTATGGGTTCCTCTTCCTGTGGGATCCCCAAACGTTCCCAAGCCAGCAGTGAGATAATATCTCCAGCAAGTATCTCCATCCAGTGGAAAGAGCCTAATACAGCTCTACTGGGAGCCGACCAGGGGGCATCCTTGTAAGGTGCCCAAACCACCTCAGCGGGCTCCTCTCAATTCAAAGGAGCAGTGGCTCTACTTTGAGGCTCTCTCAGATTGTCACACTCTTCAGATTATGCCAGAGAGTAAGTCCAGCTACCCTGTAGAGGAACCTCATTACCTCTGCCTGTACCTGCAAACTTATTCTTTCAGTCACAATGGGGGCATAGACTGACCGGAGATCAATAATTACAAAACTAACACACATTGGGCTGAACACATCTTTCTGCAGATTTTCAGCTTTCTGACAGGCTGACCAGAAGTTGTGAGAGCTGGAAAGCACATCTCAACACCTTTCATTACCAACATCCAGGGTGCAAGCTCCCTGCTCTATTCTGTCTAAAAACAGAATTGTGTTGTACAAAGACACACACAGCTCCAACACCACTCACAATTTTGCTGATAACACTGCTGTGGTAGGACTGATCACCAATAACGATGAAGGGGTCTACCTAGAGGAAGTGAAAACACTGATAATGTGTTGCCAGGTCAACAAGCTCATCTTGAATGTCAGCAAGACAAAACAGCTGCTGGTGGACTTTAGGAAAAAGCACAATTGGACCTATAACCCTCTAACAATCAACAGGGCCCATTTCGAGAGGGTATGCCACATTAAGCACCTGGGCACTCACATCTTGGAGGAATTGAGCTGGTCAACACACTGAGTGAGACACTGGTTAAGAAAGCACAACAATGCACATACTACCTATGGTCCACCAATAAACCTTAGCATCCTAACAGACAAGATCTCTGCCTTAAAGACTCCTATCACTGACACCACAGTTTGTTCTCCTTCCTGCGGTCTGGCAAAGCATGAGAGCAAACACAGTGTACTTCAGAAGAAGCTACTTTCCACAGAGTATCTGACTCCTCAATGTGGACCCAAGTTAGGTACACGCACAATATTTGTCACACACACATTACAGCACATATTACAGCATATCCCTGCTTGTTAGGAAGCTGGGGTCAGAGCAAAGGCTCGGCCATGATACGGCACCCCTGTTCAAGGGCCCAACAGTGGCAGCTTGGTGGTGATGGGGCTTGAAATCATGACTGTTTGATCAGTAACAGAGCATTAACCTTCGAGCTACCACTGCCCATGTACTTTTAAGTATTATAGTTATGTACTTTATAACCATTTATCTCTTACTCTGAACATGCCAGACAAACCTACTTGCACACAGCTGTGTCAGTTTACATATCACTGAGTTGCCGCACTGTGCCTACCATTGTCTTTTGTGATTTTTGCTGCACTGTCCACTGTTGCCTCCTATGTCTCATATCTTACATCTCCTGGTACATGACTGGTACACCATTACCACTACTCACTCTGGACACTCTCACTCTTGCACTCCAATGCCCATTTGCACATACTGGACATAACTTGCATATACTTATGTACTGTATGTTGTATGGGCTGTTGATACCGCTTTGTATATGGATATTGTTTTAACAAATAAAACTTGAAACTAACACTGCTGCCAGTGAACTGATCCATTTGTCAATCTCACACTTTCTTTTTTCATCACTTGTGAATAAGATTCCAAGATACTTAAACTCTGCCAGAGTCAAGGCCTCTCCCCTAACCTGAAGAGAGCATCCCACTCTATTCCAGAGGAGACCCATGGGCATCAGAATTGGAGGTGCTGATTTTCATCCCACCCTCACACTCAGGAGAGTGCATGTCTGAGGTCCAGTTTGGGTGGTGGAAAAAGAAAATCATCTGAAAATAACAGGGATCTTACTTATACCACCCCCTTATGGCAGCACTCAATTGGTGAATTGAGGGTGCCATATGGCTGGTTAATTTGGGCTGTGCTGTTCTCTATTTTCTGAACCTTGTGTTTATCTCTCCAGGGCTTCTTTGATCACATGCACCCCTGGCACATAGGGTAGGTTTCACAGGGATTGATTTACACATGCCTGGCAACACAGACAGTTCCAAACACACTTGACACTGTCCAATATCCAGATTGGCAGAGAGCCACTAAATTGCTGTGTAAAAGTGTGGGCTTGGTGCCCTGCAATGGTGTCCCATTCAGGGTGTGTTCCCCACCTCATGTCCAGTGTTACTTAGACAGTTCATTACAATGCGGAAAAATGCTGTTGTTATTCTATGCTTTGACAAGCTGTTGGAATTAATTTAGTTAATTACGCAGTTATGTACCACAAGGTACTGCCACACCATGTGTCGTTCACATCTTGTGCACAGTTGTACTGCCCACCTTCCCTTGTGCAACTTCACTGTTGCCACTGTTCACACTGAGCACGTTCAGAGGAGAGTTTAAAGCTGTGCAAAGTAATAAGAATACTAAGATTACTCTGTGCATTAGTTTATTGTTAGAATTAACCTTAGGTAATTACACTGTATACCACAGTGTCTTGCTATACCCTGTGGGCTGTTTGTGTGTAAGTGTGAAGTCATACTGCCCAACTTCTATTTTACTGTGTTGCCCAAGCGCACAAATAGGCCCAAAAATGAGGTCACCTACCATGGAGGAACAAGCCCAGAGACAAGAATGTCTCTCCCTGACTGACTTCGTAAGCCAGCTAATTTGTCTTCCTGATGAAGAAGAAGCTGAAAATAGGTTTTAGCAAGTTTCAATGTGCTACGGCTTCAGAAAAGCAGTTTTACATGCAAACACTTACATGCACATTCATGTCATACTTTCAGATGAGGTTTGTGACATTGTTACGATGGAAAATGATATGCACTATGATTGTTTATATTTTGATAATAAAGTGTTAAAAGTTAAAAACTTGAAAAACTGCTGAAATGTAGTTTTTATCAAATATTCACAAATACAGTGCTTTTTCAACAAATGCCTGTGCTTACAGAATCGTGTGCATTAGGTGCTGAAAATGCATTTTAGTGAGTTACACATGCATGTAGGTTTCATACTTTGAGTTTTTCACATTATTATGATGGAAAATCATATGAAATATTATATTTTTACATTAAAATTCATTATCTGATAATAAAGTGCTAAAAAGTAAAAAAAAAAATGACATTACTTGTAGAAAGGTACTTTTAATCCAATATGCACTAAAACACTCAACAAATGACTGTGTGCTTACACAAGTGCATGCATTAGGCGCTGAAAATTTGTTTTAGCAAGTTTGAAGGCACTACGGCTTCAGGAAAGGCGTTTTTTGTGTAAACACATACAATCAAGTGGGTGTCATACTTTTAATACTGGGTTTTCACATTATTATGCTGCAAAATAAAATGAAACATGAATGTTTATTTTAAAATTCTTATTTTTCAATTAAAGTGCTAAAAATTCAAAAACCAGAAAAGAAAACGTATAGAAAGGTACTTTTTATGAAATATGCAAGAACACAATGTTTTCTCAACAAATGCCTATTTGCTTAAAGCACTGTGCATTAGATGCAGAAAATACTTTTGAATCTCCCTAAATTGTTTTTGACTTTTAACACTTTAATATCAAAATATGAGTTTTAATATAAACAATCATGTTTCATAACATTTTCCATCATAATAATGTGAAAAACCTCCATTAAAAGTATCATACCCTCGTGCATGTATGGGTATGCACGAAAAAAGGCTTTCCTGAAGCCTAACGCTTTTAAACTCACTAAAATACATTTTCAGCGCCTAACGCGTGCACTTGTGCAAGCACAAACGCAGCTGTTGAGAAAACAGCATGATCATGCCTTTGTACACTTTTTTCCATTTTTGACTTTTTAATACTTTATTATCTAAATATCAATTTTAATATAAACAATCATGTTTCAAATCAGTTCCCACCATAACTATGTTAAAAACCTCTATTAAAAGTGTGACTCAAACATGCATGTATGTGCTTGCCTGAAAAACAGATTTCCTGAAGCCGTAGCGCCTTGAAGCTTGCTAAAACGCATTTTCAAATGTTTCACGCATTTCAGAATGACACACACTTGCATGTCTGAGTTTACATGAAAAATGGCTTTCCTGAATCCCTTGCACCTTGAAACTCATTTAAACCTGTTATTAAATGACCTAATGCAGACAGTTTGTGTGTCAACATAGGCATTCGTTGAGAAAACATTGTGTTCGGGCATATTTAATGAATAGTACCTTTCTACAAACAATTTTTCATATTTTTGACACGTTTTATCAAATTATAAATTTTAATATAAACAATTGTTTTTTTTCCTATCATTTTCCAATAATTTACCATGTCAAAACCTCTATTAAATGCATGTACAGTCATGTGAAAAAATTAGGACACCCTATTAAATATTCAGTTCTTTATTAAGAAATGTCAACATGTCAATTTCTGATCTTGTTTTAATTTGTAGCTGTAGATGAAAGTGATGTAATTGCATGTAAACAACAAAAGAAAATCACTTTGTTTTCACTTATTAAACAAAAGAAATCAACAAAAATGAGTATTTCAACTGAGGAAAAAGTTAGGACACCCTATGCCCTAATAGCTAGTGTTTCCCCCTTTGGCTGAAATAACCTCAATGAGACGTTTTTTGTAGCCATCTACCAGTTTCTGAAATCGGCTGGACGAAAGTTTCCCCCACTCATCAATGCAGAATTATTTCAGCTGTGCGATGTTTGAAGAGTTTTTTGCATGCACAGTCTGTTTCAAATCACTCCACAGGATCTCAATAGGTTTAGATCTGGGCTTTGACTTTTCCATTTTTTACTTTTCAGCCAGTCCTTGGTGGATTTACCAGTATGTTTTGGGTCATTGTCTTGTGGCAAGGTCCAGTTCCGCTTCAGCTTCAATTTTTTGACAGATGGTCTCACATGTTCCACAAGCACCTTCTGATACAATGTAGAATTCATAGTGGATTCTATGATGGTGAGCTGGCCAGGTCCTGCTGCAGCAAAGCATCCCCAAACCATAATACTTCCACCTCCATGTTTCACAGTTGGTATGAGGTTCTTTTGCTGAAATGCTGTATTTGGTTTACGCCAAACATGCCCTTTGTTATGATGTCCAAATAATTCAATTTTAGACTCATCTGTCCAAAGCACATTATTCCAGAAATCTTGGCCTTTGTCTCGGTGTTCTTTGGCAAACTTCAGTCTTGCTCTCATGTTTTTCTTAGACAGCAAAGGTTTCCTCCTTGCACACCTCCCATGATAATTAAAGTTGTGCAGTCTCTTTCTGATGGTAGATTCATTGTAGGATCTGAAGTGAACAGACAAGGAAAGCAAAGAAGCCATAAAGCTAGGAATCCTGCTCCCAGAATTTGCAGACAGAAATTTGTTTACTCATTGCTGGATTTCAACTGTCCTGTGAACAATCAGCAACTTACAGGACATCCCTGACCAGAGGACGAACCTTCTCAGCCAAGAGGAACCTCTGTCAATCTTATTGATCTAGGCCGTTGGCCAAGACCAGATGGCTCACCCAACACAATGGTAAAACTGATAACTACAGAAAAGGGCTCACCCAAGGACCACCTTTGTTCTCCCCAGGAACACAAAGTTCACCACCCTTCACACATTCCACAGAACCCAGCTTTAACAGACTACATAAGGCTACTTTACATCTCCTGTAAGGACAATGACTTTCAAGATGATGCACCATAGGTTGGAAACTTCAGTGTTGGAAAGCCTCTTTTAATGTCATTCCATATATGTATCATACTTATAGCCACCAGGTCATTATGATGCTTTTTGATCGTTTAACAGGGATCATAGTGTTCACAGCAGGTATGTCATGTTTGGTATGTGTGTGATCACTATGGAATTTCCTAAGGGGTGGTATAATGAATTTGAGTACAAGGTATTACATGCATGTTACCAAGTTCGTTACCAAAGTTCTAACCTAACCTAAAGCAAAGTTTGCAAAGCTCATAACTCAGAGACCAGAATGTTAATTAGTGTCAGAGGAGGAGAATACAGTTTACACCCGGCCCCAAGATCCTGCTGATTGGAGCAAACACTTTGGGGTCAGCCCAACTGGAAAGGGTTAAAACCCCCTGACACAAAGGAAACTCTGAGTCTCATCCACAACATCTTTCAAGGAGTCTCATCCAGTCCATCTTTGAGAGAGTCCAACACATCTTTGCAAGAGTCTCCATCCACATCTGAAGGAAGTCTCATCAACCAAGAGCTTTAGAAGTTCATCACAAGGAGATCACGCTTGCTCCGAGTCTCCGCATCCAGACCGGTTCTTGCAAAGCCTCCAACTCTCGCCTTCGCACCGCTGTGAACCATTCATGAAAGTTTTGCAAACTGCCTACGAGACTCCGCCGGGTTCGAGCCTCACTCTGTTTATCTTCCTCATTGGTCTTTCGAGACGCTACATAAGGCCAACCAGACCACTGACCAATCAACATTGCCGGAAAATCCTTCCAAACAACAACGCAACAAGGGAATCCCTGGCAACACAAATGCTAGTACCTCCAGATTTTTGCTGAACTGGTGCATTTAATACAAGTTTAAAGCCCTTCTAAACGAAGCGAATGTTGAATTAAACTGATAAGTTGATGGTTCGTTCAGGTCATGGTCTGAGAAACTGCTAGAAACTTGGAATTTCATTCACTCTCTTTTCAAAGCCATTTTCACCCCTGTTTATGTGTGTGTATTTGTGTTAGATTAGTTTCTGTGTTTTAGAATAGTAATAGTAAGTCTCGTCTGATTTTTAAAGGCCAGTGTCTTGTGTCTCTGTGCTTCAAATTTATTGCCTTAAACTGCCGATCTTGTTAGTGTGCTCTTAATATAGTGTTTCACTATATTTAGGATATTATTGCTGGTGGCCACGGAGGTAATATCCCATATACAATTAATAAATACACTCGTTTCAACTTATCGCTGGACGAATAGTTGATCAGCTATTAAAATATTAAGTTTACAAATTTCCCCTTCTGAGCTGATCTGCTAATCTCCTACATACTTTGGTGGAGAATACATCAGCTTAATCTAAATGAGCTAAATTCCTTACATCATGCACTTTGACATCAACTGTAGCAAGAGCTTGCTGTAGGTCCCGTGATGATATTTTAGGGTTTTTGGAGACTTCTTTAAACATCTTGCAGTCTGCTCTTGAGGTGAATTTGCTTGGATGGCCTGACCTGTCCATGTTGGCAGTTGTTTTAAATGTTTTTCACTTGTAAATGATTTTCCGGAGTGGAATGGCTGATTACAAATTCTTCTGAGATCTTTTTATATCCCTTACCAGACTCATAAGCATCAACAATCTTCTTTCTGAAGGCCTCAGAGAGCTCTTTGGATCTCACCACTTCAACAATTAAGAGCAAACCAAACTAAATGTCTGAGGTTTAAATAAGGCAAGCCTCCTTCAAAATGCTCTGTAACAATGTTCTAATAATTTGCACCTGATGTGATACAGGAACTTACTGTAACTTACTGTAGGTAGGTTTAGCCATTTTAAGTACAAATAAATGAGGGAGTGTCCTTACTTTTCCTCACAATAAATTGGATTTTTTTTTTAAATTACATTTTACAGATCATTTTAAAAAGACTTTTCTTTGGTTTTATTTGTTTATTTATATTACTTGAATCTCCCAATATTGTTAAAATGAAGATCAAATGTCCATACGTTTAACTATGTTAAAAAAAAACCCACAGGCTTTCATGGGATGTCCTAATTTTTTCACATGACTGTAGGTGTTTGAATGAAAGATGGCTTTCCTGAAGCCCTTGGTTCAGTAAACACCTAGCACACTGTTTTCCCAAGCAGTGCCTCTGTGCTCAGACAAGTTTGTGCATTAGCCACTGAAAATGCATTTTAGCATTTAAAAGTATTTTTGCACATTGTTTTCATGGAAAATGATATTAAACATGATTGTTTATATTAAAATTCAATAATATCAATAATCAATAATAGTAGCGTTATAGTAAAATATATTATAATATAATATAATACAATAATAATATGAGAGTGCCGTTTGGCCTTGCAGGTCCTTACGGGGAAAGCTGCGGTTTGTGTGTTATTGCGATTAGTACATAGGTGGTTTTCCTCCACCACGTCAAACTCCTTGCCTTGTGTAGCAATAGCTAAATCATCTGCATAAATGAACCTTGCTGTATCATCGCTCCTTGGTTGGTCATTTGTGTATATGTTAAATAGGAGGGGTGCCAGAACATTCCCTTGAAGTAAGCTGTTCTTGAGTCTTCACCATCTGCTCTTCTTGCCATCCAAATGGACAAATAGTGGAACGAAATGTCGTGTCTCGCAGGACCACAATTAAGTTGACTATACATATATACATACTATAAATGAAATTGTGCAGAAGAAATATTCTGTACATGAAATTGTGCAAAAGAGATATTTTGGGGGAAGCAGGGCATAGTGCAATATGATCTGTAGTGCAATGCACAAGTAAACATAAATTGTCAAATTGAATCTTTGTGTGAGGGAGTGTCTATGAAAGGTGTTCGGTGTACATTCAGAGAAAAGAGTGTGTTACTACAGGTGGTTTGTATATCCCACTCACCTATGTGTAGCACACTCAGAATTGCACTTAAACAGATTGTCAGTTTTTCATGAGCTGGGGGAGGGGGTGAGGTGTTCATGGTTTCAGGAGGTAGGGTTGCGGATGAGGTTTCAGAGGGGGGCAGGGAGATTGGAGTTGAGGGCCCTCACAGCCCAGGGGAAAAAGCTGTTGAGCAATCTGACAGAGTGAGCTTTGATACTCCGGTACCTTCTACCTGATGGCAGGAGCTGGAAGAGATTGTGGGAGGGATGGGTAGGGTCCTTCACGATGCTGGTAGCCTTGCTGGAGCATCGTGCAAGGAAAATGTCCAGGATGGAGGGGAGAGGGGCACCGATGATCTTTGCAGCTGTGTTCACTGTCCGCTGTAGGGTCTTGCGGTCAGCAGCACTCCAATTTCCATACCAGATAGTGATGCAGCTGGTCAGCACACTCTCAATGGTGCCCCTGTAGAAAGTGGTGAGGATGGGTGGAGGGAGACTTGCTCTTTTCAGCCGGCGGAGAAAGTGGAGGCGATGTTAGGCCTTCTTGTTGAGTGACGTGATGGTGGTGGTCCAGGTGAGATCCTCCATAATGTGCACTCCCAGGAATTTAGTGCTGCTGACTCTCTCCACGGCCAAGCCGTCGATGGTCAGTGGGGGGTGGTCAACAGAGTTTCTCCTGAAGTCCATCACAACCTCCTTTGTCTTACTCACATTGAGGGACAGGTTGTTGACACCGCACCATTCAGCCAGCTGTGGCACTTCCTCTCTGTAGTTTGTTTCATCGTTGTTTCTGATGAGGCCTACCACAGCTGTGTCATCAGCAAACTTGATGATGTGGTTGGAGCTGAACTTGGGAGTGCAGTCGTGAGTCAACAGCGTGAAGAGCAGCGGCCTGAGCACACAGCCCTGTGGGGCACTTGTGCTCAGTGTGGTAGTGCTGGAGGTGTTGCGGCCGACATGGACTGACTGAGGTCTTTCAGTTAAAAAGTCCAGGATCCAATTACAGAGGGGTAAGTTGAGGCCCAGCAAGTTTAGTTTGTTGATAAGCTCCTGAGAGATTATTGTGTTGAATGCTGAGCTGAAATCGATTCTAACATAAGAGTCTTTCTGTTCCAGGTGAGTAAGAGCTAGGTGGAGAGTGAAGGATATTGCATCGTTCGTGGAACGGTTTGGACGGTATGCAAACTGGAATGGGTCCAGCGTGTTTAGGAGACAGGACTTGATGTGATGCATGACTAACCTCTCAAAGCATTTCGTCATGATTGGGGTCAGTGCTATGGGACAATAGTCATTCAGGCAGGACATAGGTGACTTCTTTGGTACTGGAATTATGGTGGTGGATTTGAGACACTTGGGGACGACTGCCTGGCTCAGCAAGGTGTTGAAGATATCTGTTAGGACATCCGTCAGCTGTGCAGCACAATCTCTTAGTACACGGCCAGGTATGTTGTCAGGGCCCGCAGCCTTACGTGGGTTGATCCTGGACAAGGTCTTACTTACGTCGGCTGGAGAGAGACAGAGCACCTGGTCGTTTGGAGATGTGTGTAATGTACTGTGTGAGGTTAAGGGTTTGGCTGGTGGTTGACTTTCTGGGTTGAAAACCTGCCTGTTCTGGGATAAGGCATTCATCAATCACTGGCGCAAGGCAGTTCAAGAGTGTTCGAAAAGCTTATAGGTGCGACATAGCAGTAATATAGGTCTATAGCTCGTGGGGTTATGTGGGTTCTTACCCAGCTTCAGTAAGGCAATAACTTTAGCTTTCTTCCAGATTTTAGGGAAGTTCCTCATTGTCAGGCAGTAGTTGAACAATTCTAGAAGCCATTTCTTTATCTCTGGGCCAGTATGTTTGATTTCCTCAATTGCAATCTTATCTAGGCCCATGGCTTTCCCTAGTCTTAAGACGGCTATACAATCTACCAGCTCCCCCATGGTAAAGGGCTTTGAAAAACCAGGGTCGTCAAGGTGTTTCTTTCTGTCCAGCTCGGTCTTTCCCTTCTGTCCTTTTTCCTTCTTTCCACATTTGCCATTCTGGAGCAGTTGGTTGGCAACCTTGTTGGCATTCACTTTGGGTTGCTGTGGCACTACTATAGGGTCACCAGAGTTGACCTCCAGAGTTGACCTCCATGCCCTCTTCCTGTTTCTAGACATGTCTATCGTCTCAACCAGATTTACCCAGGTTTTCCTTCGCTCTTGGGAGATGTTCTTCATAATAGTCTAATCCACCTTGACAGTTTCTTCAGAGAAAGGGTTAGCTTCAAACATGGCGATATACTTGTCGAAGAGTTCAGCTGTCTTGCCAGATAAGCCTGGGATATACTGCACTTTGCATCCTCTAGGGATGTGGTGGTCTTCGTGCTTTCTTCTTAGTCTCACAAAACTTATCATTGCATGAAGAGGTTGGCTCAATGTGCACAATCTTCTCTTTCATTTCATCGCAGAATCTGTCCCAATCTGCCTTCTTGTAGTTGAAGTGCCGCCTACATAGTACCGTGTTGGGAACAATGACACTGAGAACTTCAGTTACAATAGGGCGATGTTGAGAGTTGGGTATCGGATCATGAATCTTCTGACACTGGCCTGCAATATTGTCTGACACAGCAATAAGGTCAGGATTATAACCTTGCATCCATAGCGCACTAAGGAAAGATGCTGGTAGCTTGGGATAAGAGACTCAACTTGTGTTATGATCCATGGATTACGATCTATCCATTCTTCTACTGCCTTTCCATCTTTATTGGAGCTAAACCAAAAACAGCAGTTGTCTGAAATGCAGGTTAAGGTCTGTGTGCTGTGCGCTTAATGTAAGTCAACTCGCCCACGTTGTCTGTTGTGCTGGCAGTGGAGTTTGAATTAATTTGGCTGGGATGAGAAAATATATAAAATAAAATCACAACAGTTTTCCTGCTCTGTGCAGTTCAATTTGTATCTCATAAAGCACTTGTGCATTTTAAGTGGATGTCAGACCATGATCCACAGTAATTAACACATTTACAAAATACTATATTTTCTATCAAAACCGCAGACAGAAAGAAGCCATGTCAGTGAGTAGTCGTGAAAGGTGAGTAGTAAGGAAACGGTTACTCACGTTTATTAGCTACTATCTCCAAGAAGAGGTGCAATAGTGGGACAAAGAGTGGTGGTCAGTGATTGGTCATTGGGAAACAGTTGTAACTGGTCGCAAGTGCAACACAATCAGACATTACGCACTGATGGTGAGTCAAATGAACCTGCTCTCTCAACTCATATATCAGCATGAGCCATCGAGTTCAAGACAGTCACTAACGTGTGCTCAAAAAGTCGCTTTGTCACAAGGGTCTTTTGTTTAATGTCACCAAATCTAGAAACAAAGCCTCAACACGGATTGCGTGTTGCAGGTGTCTACAGTGCTGTGCATGTACTGGCCTACAGGCAAAACCTGACTGGTTGGATTGTGCACTTTACTTTTTTTTTTCCTTCTAACATCCTCCTAATAAAGACACAGTAAGTGATGTAAACCAAGCATCAATCCTTCCATGATTGATAGAGTTGTGGATTTAAATGTTAATTAAATTGAAATGCTTCGATAAGTGATCGACTTGAAACTGCTAAATATAGATAAATGAAAAAGTTTTCTGTGAAAATTAACTTCATTTACACTTGATCATGCAAAGTTTATTTTTTTCCCCCCAGCACTTTTCAAAACAAAGGTACGCCCGTTTTATATTCTTTGTTTTGTGGCTTCCGAGACTTTGTCGCCGTCTTGTTCAGCACATTCTCATTTGGGTCGTGCAACACTGCCCCCTAGTGGACACGCTCACATTATGTGCAAGTCTGAAGACTTCACCCTGTGCAAGCATGCGCAAACGACGCCCTGACATGCTCACATCACCATGCTCACAGAAGTATAAATCAGCCCTGAATCATTTTTACACTCAAATCGCATTATACACAACAGATAAACATCAATTTTATTCAGAGTTTCAGCCGTGTGAGATGCAAGTTCATGCACGATGTACAGTGTATTGCGAGTGGTCATTATGGATAACTTGTTCATTCGCACAAAGAAACTTCAAAGGCTCGATCTGCATTCCTCTTGTGCTTGCTACAAAGCGAAAAAACTCAAGTAAGACAGTACATTAGGGCAGGAAAATATAGTATTGCTTACTGTAGATTTTAGGCACTTAATACAAGAGTTGGCCATCTATATGTTATTTTGTAATCAAGTAGGCTATTATTGATTTGTCTTTGTATTCTTTTTGTTTAGCTATTTTAGACAGGAAACTGTTGTACTGTTTCAACATTAACATAGGAAATATTTTAGCAATGGGCTAAAATATACGAAACCATTAGCAATGGGCCTTATTAACTTGATACGAACGGGTTTATTTGTAAATCGGTTACACACAAAATTTGGTATTCATGAAAATCCAATAATTATACAAAAACCTTTTTTACTGCACCCGAGTGTGTAAATTTACACATAAGAAGACTAAGTATTATATGAACCTTGACTTAATCGACTTCAAATCATATAGTTTGCATGGATTACTGCACTTTTGTATGTAGAATATACAGCATTTAACAGAAGCCGATATCCAGAGTGACTTACAGAAGCGCTTTGGAGTCTCTGTTTAAAAAAAAATAATGATAGTTCACTAGGTCAGAGACTAAGAATACAATTGAGAAAATTTTGTGAGAATCAGTAGTTTTATATTATTGGCATAAAAAAAGGAAAGAAAGCGAGCCAACGCAAAACAATAAATTAAGACAAATAAAAACTAATCATTCGATTATGACGAAAGAAATGCTGCGGAGGATGGGTCGGGCTGTGCATAGCCATAAGCTGTAAACAAATACCTCAGCTGATTGAAGATTTAGCATTCACTTATTCTTATTAATATTATAAATGATTAAATATTTTAGTGGCATAGAAGTGAGTCAAATAACTTCCACTTCTACCTTTTAGGATTTACGCTGACCGTTCAA
The DNA here is from genome assembly GCF_027358585.1 of Pangasianodon hypophthalmus. Lineage (NCBI taxonomy): Eukaryota > Metazoa > Chordata > Actinopteri > Siluriformes > Pangasiidae > Pangasianodon > Pangasianodon hypophthalmus. The sequence continues at coordinate 9,489,921 of NC_069710.1, forward strand.
TTTCGTGCTCCCAGCTGTCTGTGCACTTTAAGTTTTATGGAGTTTTGTGGGCATCACTACATGCAAATGAGATTAATGTGAAAAATGAATTAACGTGATAAATTTACACTGTCGTTCTTAAACTTCAGTTAATCCTGATATTCACTCATAACTGTTAAACCATGAAGACACCTATGTAAAAATATTTTAGGAAAACGCTCATACAGGGCATCCCAAGCTGTTTTATAAACCAGCCTTTATTAGCTAGTCCAGCGCTCGTGCTCTCTCTCTCTCTCTCTCTCTCTCTCTCACTCACTCACTCACTCACACACACACACACACAAATTATAGCCAAGACTAGACGGTTCCTAAGCTTACGCTTCCTCAATTTGTTTAGCAGCACAGTAGCATGCCTGACAAAACAGAGGAGTTGGTGTATTAAAAATTAAACATTGATTATATGGAAGTACTGGATTTTACACAACGGACACGGTCCAAGCTTGAGGCAAATACGCAAAGGCAAGACTGGCAGATCGAGGAAGCACTTGCTATGTTTAATTCCGTTTAAGGTCTATATTTGGTTTGTAGCCATATTCCGAATATGTTGTTTATATGCGTACAGGCATCAGAATATTCCTGTATACATGGTTGCTGTAAGTATGCCTGAGTTGCCATTCCTAAATATCTAGCCAACAGCTAAGCATCTTTAAGCATCCACAATTCCTTGTGAACTGAGCATGCGCATATATTTCCTTTCAGTGGATTTTCTGAGTAAGGTGTTTACACGAAACAAATTTCCGATTAAAACAGGCAAATTCCAGAGGTGGAAATCGGAATTTGGGAAATCAGAATATGGGCAATGTTTACTTGCACACCAGTATTCCAATATTAATCAGAATTTGGCAATATCCTAATTAATATTGAGTAAACGCCGCAATCCGATTGCCCAATTCAGATTAAGACAATATTCTGATTCCCCAAATTCAGATTCCCACCCTTGGAATATGCCTGAATATTAAATTTGTTGCATGTAAACACCTTATTCAGAAAATCTACTGAGAGGAGATATATGCGCAAGGAATTGTGGGCTGTGAGCAACTCAGCTTGGTCTAGTTTCAGCCTCAGACATTTAGCTGTCTACATCTTTATCTATACAGGTCTATTAATATGGGTTTATCCTGTTATTTTATGAAACAAGTGTGTGACAGTTTTGTCATTCAGTTTGGACAATACTGACCAGGTGCATACCTGGGTTGCAAACCCTTACTTCTTCCTTTGTAGTTCTAGTATAAAATTTAAAGTTGCTGAATGTAAGGTTTTGTAGTTTCTGCCGCTTTGTTAGAAAAATGCTATTTTAAGGTAGTAGACGAAAAACCTTTTCTAACCCCAGTTGTGCTGCTCCCTTCTCCACCACACAAATTAAACTGATGGCTGAGAGAGGCAAATCAATACACATTCAAGGAAAATTACAAACTGCATACTGCACATGAAAACCCCTCTCAACTCACTTTCATAATTAGCTTCTTTCTGTTATCTACAGATACTGCATTGAATTTTCCACCAACTGCAAAAGAAAGAACAATTATAATTAGCCATCTGCTTACTGCATTTCCCCCTTTAGCCAACCACAGATATGAAAGTGACATTTCCTGCTCCTTCAGCCTCTTTACACCTGAGCAATCATGGTAGGCAAATCTGTATTTTTATCTAATTAATTATAATCATTATTCATTACTTACAAGTGGGGAAAAATAACACAAAAAATATCACAAAGTTCAGTGGTGGCTTGTCCATAAAGGTACATATATCAGCCATTCTACAAATGTTAATCTTCATAAATTCTTCAATCACAACTCCAAACATTTTAAATTCCACTGAAATATTAATGACCTCTTTTGAGTGGCCAATGATTTTTTTTTTAATTGTTCTTTGACAGATATAAGCCAATGTTCCATTGATTTGGTTGCTTTTCTCAATGTTGCACAATCATGAGGTAGTGTACTTACTCACTTAGACTTATTACTGCACCTAGTGGTCAAAAATGGTCAAAAGCACTAATAAGGGCAGCACTGAGGCAGGAATCACACTGCTCCATGCTTGGGGAAAGAGCAGCAGAAAGGACAATTAATGGCAGGGTTGGCAGAGTTGCCAGGGTTGTCAGGGTCGTGTTCCAGATTGGGTTAATTTAAAAATATTCCATGGCTGTCAAGGTCTTATTTATCCTCTTGCACTTGCCCAATCTTATCACGTTTAAAATGCAAAACACAAACAAATCCAGTTAGCAATTAGCTTAGCCACTTTAGCTAGTTCTCTAGCTAAAGCAATTTCACAACATGAAAAAAATGATAAAAAGCTAAACTCTAATACTCCTAAATCCTTTCTCTTCATGTTAGAGTACTGTATTAAACTCTTTCAATCCCTTATTGGTTGTTGGCTCTTGTCTGTTACCATGTAGGTGGACTTCTTTAATGCCTAAACTTAATGCGTGATGCTGTGTGACGTGTCTATGACCTATACATAAAAAACTCCTGCCAAATCCAATCCAGCAGCTCTGAATTTAAACTACTGTGAATTATTATTATAGGCTTTATAGGGTGGCTCTCAGCAGCATTGGAACATTGTTTTACAGTGTTCTTTCAGGTATTTGTATGCATATTTGCAGGTAGGTCAGTAATCTTGACTAAAATATTTAATTTTTTTTAAGGGCAGATTGTTAGTCACTAAATTATTACATTATTATTATTATTTTTAGTATTTTGAACACTTCTTTTGTGGTGGTTATGCTGCTGGCTAAGCACCAAGATGCTGAATACAATGTAGATGAACCAGAGACTTACCCTATCATCTTTTTATGAAAGTCCCTCACTCGTCCAAAATCATGGCCAATTAAAATTATTTCCTTGGTGTTTACAGCTTTTAATTTCGTGCACAATCTCTACTATTGTCACTGATTTATTTATATTATTTATAAATGAGAAAGACAGGATCAAACAAAATAGTCATCTAGTACAGAATACGGTTAAAGTAAACATAATGGAATAAGGCCCGTTTTTCTGTAATCCTGGAATAATGTTTTACTGTTGTGATTAGCCAAAATGCTATACTATTGCAGCGAATATTGAAAAATGCATATGTATATGAATCCACGCCTAAATTACTGGGTACAGAGCACAATATGATGTTGTAAAAAAAAAAAAAAAGAAAAGAAGAAGAGGGCCGACCAGTCTACCTTTCTTTGGTGTGGCCCAGGAGCCTTGAGTAGCCATGTAATATTTCCTTGCCCATTAATTCGTATATTTTAACTCATACTTGTATTTTGTCTGTAACTAGAGGAAAGACGTCTGTTTTAAACGGAAACGTTTCACCGTTTAATTGCATGTTTATAAATACGGGACGTAGATACACTAGATCCTTATAGCTGCGTGAAGGGTGGGGTTCACGATGTCTTTTAAATCGTGCCTCACCTAACCCGACACAAAGACAGCAAACATACAAAAGTAGGTTAGGTTAACGGTGTAATATTGTAGTCGAAACACAAGGCGTACCTGGGCATTCTTTTCCTTTGTCAGTCACACAGTCACTGCCTTGAGGATACGACGACTGAACACCGAGCACAGCAGCGATGGTCAAGAGGCAAAAGAGAATGCAGTGGAGATGGCGGCATCGTAGTGTTCTGATCCTAATGAGCTGATAGCCTAATACCATGATGACAGTGGGGTGCCCGAAGTGCAATTCAGTTCGTTTTATTATTATTTTTTTTTAATTACGAGGCAAACACACAGAAAAAAATATAACGCTAATGCATATAGCTACCACAATTCAATGTTTCTTGTTAAAACCGTGGTCCGGGTGTGGGATATTTTCGGAAAATTCAGAAGCATAAACGTATAATAGTATCACGCCAAATCACAAAAATCGTGCATTTAAATACACATTTCACTCTGTTGCTGTAAGTAGCCCACTACACTTCCTTTGGTCCTAGTCGTGGCTGTGCCAAGCTCCTTTAATCGCTCCTTCCCTTCTGTTCTCTCTCTGTGTGCATCTCGATTGTGAATCCTCTCTTGCCTCCAATTACGAACCGTGTGTTTTTATTCCACTGGATGTGGCGTGTATTGACACTCTAAAATAACGTATGACAAAGACAAAGCGTTACACTCGGTTACGAGAACCTTGCCAAAAAGCCAACAACAAAGGGTTCACAAGGATGGTTTGAAGTCATGTGACCTAAGACCACCTCCCCCCAATTCACATCGAGAATATGTCGAGGACGCTGTTACCACATGTTTCTTGATGAACAGGAGTATTCTTAATCTGAAAGTACCCATGAAAATTCATTCTCTGAGGTGCTTAATAGTAAAGAAGAACTGTAAGTTTTTTTTAAAGCTATTAAATAAAACAAGAAAGCTAACGCATAATGGCAAATTCCTTTAGGAAAACGTCATATTTATCAAAAAAAACCAACAGAATTTAAGATACTTTTTAGTTTTGTAAATTGCATTTTTACCTTGAATATGATTCATTTTGTTTATGAAGATTTCAATTATTAATTTAAAAAATCTATAAATCACTTCATTCATATTCAGTTTTGAAAATTCAGCTGTCTAACAATTTGGTTGTTAGGTGAAGGTCTTGGCTGTAATCAAATACGACACTTTCAGAAATACAGGTGCATGCAGGTACAAATTACATACTTTAAAGTACAAAACTGCACCCCACCAGTAACTATACTTCTAAAGGTACAAGTTTGACCTTGCATGGTATGGTATTTGTACCTATAGAGGTACAAAGTATTGAGCGTGGAAGAACAAAAGCCATCTCAATAAAAGGCTAGTGTTAATGTTAACTCCCATCTTCCATGTTTAGTGCATCCATCCATATACTTTATAAAAATTAATTCCTTCTTTTTTTTTTCTTTTTTTTTTTTTGCAGCCATGTGCTACCAAGTACATTAACAGAACTGTTTCCTAAAGATTTACAGAAAAAGTTGGAGAACAAAGAGCCATGCCATAAGAACAACACTGATTGGCATACAATTATGCAAGTTCTATAAGATAACATGGCACAATATACACTGTAGTGATTAGTACTTAGATACTGAACTGTAACATATGCAGTAAATGTTTTGCTATGCAACTTGCTATGCAACACTTGCAACTTTACTATGTACTGACATTTTGTAACAGGTATCCGTCAAACTGTGACTATGTTAATGTGGCCAAAGGTCTCATTATAAAATACTCCATCTTGAGAGATGTGGAGAGCACTGGATATGTAAGTGTTTAGTATTCAGACCTATTAATTTTTTTCCCATTGTAAAATAAATTATTTAGATATCTTTTCAAAGAGCTTCTAATCAGCATTGGAATATTTGTGCTCCCTGTACAAATGATTCACTCCTTTTTTGTAGTTCCTTCTGGAAAATTTGTTAACAGGTTCATTACTGAGTCTCCTCAGTATTTTTTTTTTCTTTAAAAAGTCTTTAAAGAAAAAGTTTAAAACTGAGCGTGCACCTCTTGTCAGTGGTGAGGAGATAAAGAAGTTCAAAGAATTATTTGGCCATGGTCTCACAAAACCCAAACAACCAGATGCAAAAAATTGTAAAAGAATGGATAGGTCACTGGTGAGTTTTACAATATCATGAACACAATAAGGAAGAAGTTGTGTAAATCTCAAATTTTGAAAAAAGAAAAGCCAGTTGTAATTACATAAATGTCTACACATAGTAGTAATAGATATGGACACCAAGCATGTGTATAACTGCTCATTTCTTAAAGAAATTGATCACCAAAATCTCAAATTTGCATGATTCCCCCCCCTTACCCCAAAAATACCCAATCAAGCCAGACTTGTTTGGTGTTCAAAGTTTGCTTTTACACTGGAGCTACAAGGTTAATATAATTGAAGTCTGTTGGCCAAAAGGATTTTAGACTTTCATTGATTGTTAGCTACATTAGCCTCATGGCTACAGTGAAAATCTTAAGAAGCAAATTTAAGACACAAAACATTTATCAGCCAAACGATTACACTCAGATTAAGAGGTAAAAATGTCCAATTCATATATCAATGAACTATTCCTTAATTGGGGTGATTGTTAGATTATTATGTACATACATCTATATCTAGTCTATTTATTTATGTAATGTTTAAAACTCTGGATTTAATGTGTAAAGGAAATTTAGTTATGTAGTCTATAAATGCAATATAATGGATATAAAAAGTCGACATACCCCTGTTAAAATGGCAGGTTTTTGTGATGTAAAAAAGTGAAACCAAGATAAATCATGTCAGGCCTTTTTCCACCCTCAATGTGAAATTACAACATACACAAATTGAAAGAAAAACAATCAGAAACTTTTTAGGGAAAAATAGGAATAATAAAAATGGTACAATAACCTGGTTGCATAAGTGTGCACACCCTTTTATAGAATGAACGAATCATATTCAATCTCATGTTCAAAAGTAATTATCATACAGCTGTTATCAATAAAATTATTCTGATTAACCCCAAATAAAGATCAGCTGATGTCTGGGCTATGGGGTAGGGTGGCTAGATGGAAGGCCTTTCTCACAAAGAACATTGTTTCTCCAAACTCAACTAAATCACCCCAGACCATGTGGCAAAATGTGTTAAGGTCTGATGAGACCAATTCCAAAAGGTATAATTCCAAAAGCACATCACCAAAAGAACACCATAGCCATGGTGCAGCATGGTGGTGGCAGCATCATGCTTTAGGGCTGCTTTTTTTCAGACAGAACTGGGGCTTTTATCAAGGTGAAGGGAATCATGAATAGCTACAAATACCAGTTGATTTTAGTGCAAAACCTTCAGGTGTCTGCTAGTAAGCTGAAGATGAAAAGGAGTTTCACCTTTCAGCATGATAATGACCCAAAGCACACATCCAAATCAACAAAGGAATGGCTTAACCAAAAGAAGATAAATGTTTTTCAATGGCCTAGCCAGAGCCCATACCTGAATCCAACTAAAAATCTGTGGGGAGACCTGAAGCAAGCTATGCATAGGAGATGCCCTTACAATTTGACAGCTCTAGAATGTTTTTGGAAGAAAGAGTGGGAAAATATCGCTAAGTCAAGATGTGCCATACTCAAAAAGACTGAGTGGTACAATAAAATCAAAAGGTGCTTCATCAAACTCACGCAACTAGGTTGTTGTAAGTTTTTTTTATTTTTCTTTTTTTCCCCAAAAAATTCGGATAATTTCACTTTATTTTTATACTTTGCAACTTCTTATTAAAGGTGGGAAAAGTTCTGATGTGATTTATCTTAGTTTCATTTTTTTACTTCACAAAAACCTGCCATTTTAACAGGGGTGTGTAAAATTTTTATATCCACTGTACATGTTACATTGACTAACGGTGCAAAACGGGGTAATACTATTCTATCTCAGTGGCAGAGTATAAAAAATTAAGCAAAATTCTGTTAATGTTCATGAGTGTGGACATAGCATTTACATCTTTCCCATGAGAGCTTCAGCATGCTCCTACACTCTAAAAAATAATACACTGGCTCAACTTAAAAAATTAAGGTAACAATTTGCATGGATCTTTTTAAGTTATTTCAACTCAAGCCACTTTTCTAGTTAGCCCAACTCAATTTGTTTAGCACAACCAACATGATTTGAATTGTCCTCTAAAAGCTTAATTAAGTTGAGCCAACTTAATAAAATTATGTGGTCAAATTAGTTGTTCTGTCTTATTTATTTTGCTTTCAGTCTACTCAGAAATGTCCATGCAAATTGTTACCTTAATTTTTTGAGTAATAGTAACTAAATTTCAATTCTGTCAGAATAAAAAAAAACAATTTCAATTTTATGATCATTGTTTATTGAATCATGCTCTGCTGGAAACATGAAGGCAAACTATTTGTAGACTCAATGAAATTGGTCTAACTGTGTCTAGTGTCTAAATGTGTCTAAACGTGACTATCAAACATTGTATGTAAAAACATTTTTTATTTAACAATCACGTTACAAGATCGTTCGAGCACTGACGTAAGAATGAACAAAATGGCGCTTCTACAACAGAATCAAACTCCTCCACAGAAAAAAAAAAAGTTTGGTAACCTACATTTGTTACAGGTTTAGTTGAAAATGTCAAATGAACCACAAACTTTCATCAATAGTGCCAAATTTAAATTAGGACAACGCGAGACTTATTCTCAAACGTGCAGTGTTTGAACTAATGCTACAAACATTCAGTGCTGATTACGGTCATTCGGCTGCCACTGTAAAACAAAACATAAGAAAACTGAAGACAAACGATAGCTAGAGGTCAACTTCACTAACTCCAAATTAGCAAAGGGCATGCTGTAGCTAACTTAGAAGACACTAACTAGCTAGCTGAAGTCAACTTTCCAACAGTTGAATTAGCAAGGGGCAAGCTGTAATGTTACTTTAAAATTTAGTGTCCTGTGACAACAATTTTTTTGCACTGTGTGCCGATATAGTTTGATAGTTGTTGCTAGTAAAACAAATAAAAATAGTTAGGCTCCTCTGCGTGTACCTTTGCTGTGTGCACTTGCGCTCGTTCCTTCGTTGTTCGTTTTTGCTGTTGCTTCTCCTCCTGTAGGCGTGGTCTGACTCTGGCATGTTTAGACAAGGTCCAGCCCTGTTCTCAGCTTTTTAAGTTTGCTCACTACATTTTCAAGTTTCCCTAACATAAAGGTTTTTTGTTATTAGGTGAAAGCAAGACTGTTCAAAATCCATATATTAATAAGCTGAGACAGATTTCTTTCTTTCCAGTTCTTTTCAAATAAGTTGTCTACATGTACATGTAACAAATTTAATTTTTTTATGTCGAAATTGTTCTTTATTTTAAGCTTTTCTCACTAGCCACATGGATAATTTTTTAGAGTGTAGAGTCCACAAGAAATTAAACGATATAGCTTTTGCTGGGAAGACACTTCAGTGTGTAACTGAAGTAACACTTGATAATGTAAGGTATGTGATAAGGGATGTGTTTGTAATTGATGCTGTACATACAGACTGACCGTGGACACATTTGTGGCTCTTGTGTGGGAAGTTATTACTTCCTTTATCATTTGATGCACATTTTCATGCATATTGTGTCACATATGACAATTGGTACTTCAGCTACCAATTCTCCTGGTACTTTGTGTACTTCTAGGAGAGGAGCTTGACTCACAAGCACTTGACACATACGAGGTTGATGGCCATTTGTTTGTGGGATGTAAATACACATGTCCATAAAGCTATTCAGGAAATTAAGTTGAAAAGGATTTTTATATACTCTTTTCAACTTAAGTGTTCCATATTGTGTTGCAGTATATTTTCGTATAATTTTACAATTGTTACTTTGCTACATATATTGTGACTTTAAATCTAATAAACAAATAAAAAATTTTTTTCCCTCCATTCATTCCTTTCACTCCATTTTTTCCCTTTTTTATAGTTTAAAAAGTATAAATTTGTTCACCTTAAAGAACAGTAAAACTAACATATTTGTCACATTTATGGTACAGATGCTATTCTCACTGTGGTACCCTTTAGTAACATATCTGTACCATTAAAAAAGGTACATTATTTGTACCCCTGAATATGTTATGGGAAAGATTGTATCCCATGGTACAAATACAATCCCCATAGGTACAAACTGTAAGGGTACAACTTTTATCCTACAAAAAAGTATATTTCCATACCCTTAAAGGTTACTGCCACAATGACAAGTGATTGTAACTTTTTTGGTATTGAATGGTACCTTTTTTTCCAGAGAATGTAAATGATCTCAAAACAGCAGTATAGCCAGCATGTAATTCAGAGGGTTAACTCAATTTCTGTGTTTCTGCATGGCCACATTGGCATTTTAAGTACTCTTAAAGGACCATGAACTAATTTTTTAAAAATTGTATGACTTAACAGAGGTTCTCATCCAGAGATGATGTGGATGAAATGCATACTTTGATAAAAAAGTCAAAAATATCAAATATGATGTGTATGAAGCTAGTATTCATCAAATATGCTCTAACGCACTGCTTTCTCAACAAAGCTCTATGTGACACTCTTACAGATTTCACCAGAAGGCAGGCTTTGGAAAAGGGGCTTTTAATTTTCCTTTTTTTTAAATTTTTTTATTTTCACTAGACACGCGCACGCACGCACACACGCACATACACATACACGTGGTTCTGCGCTGCTCAGCTCTCTCCCCTGTTGCTCTTGTCTCTCCCCCTTTTATTCTTGCCACCGATCACTGAAACACAGAACACTCCTTAGCAAAATGCCCCATAGGTGGGGTCCTTACCACTTACTATTCCCAGCTCGACCCTCCATTCACAAACTGGTGTTTGACCACACCCCTGCCTCCACACCCTACATGCTTACAAACGTTTGTGGCTTAACCACTGAAAATGCTGTTTAGAGAGTTTCAAAGCTTTGGGGTGTCAGGAAAGGCACTTTTCAAGCAAGAGGATACATGTCTTATTGGGAAAATTACTTTTTTTCATGTTATGATGAAAAACATGAGTTTCAAGGCTGTAGGGTGTCAGGTAAGGCAATTTTCAAGCAAAAGGACTGTAGAACCCAGGTGTGTATGTGTGAAGAGGAAGACTTGGGAGGCAGGAGGAATTTTTAGCAGAGCTCCGGGCTCACATTTATTTAAATGATAAAGATAAATATAAGATACTATATACTTGTAGTGTTCTCGTGCAGTGTGTTGCAACTCTGACTAAACACCAAGTTAAACCGTAGCCAATGAAAACAGAGTCGTAGTAAGGTTGCTCATTTACTGTCACTCTTCCTCATTAACATTTGCGGTGAAAACTGTAATAAAACAATACAGCAATATTCAGTGTCCATGTTTTGACTAACATTGCATTATAAATGACTGCAACATAAACATAAACTACTGTTGTCCCTGTAGTAGAGATTACAATGGCTATTAGCATCACTGAAAGCTTGTACACAATGGTAAACAACCGTTTTTAGCAACTTATCAAACATCATATTTTTAACAAAATCATTACTAATATATGATCTTTAACATGTCTAATGTCATAGAAATGAACTTACGGCATTGCCTCTACGATGCTTTTTAGTGGATGCAATGGATTATCAGAGAGAGCACACTATGTCTGTCTCATTGTTTTCATGCAGAACCTGGAGCACTAACAGGAAGTGACCTCATCACATGAAATAAATAATATAAATTTTTACAAACGAGGTAGATAAAGGAAAAGTAATTATGAACTTCACATTTTTACTTGAGAATATTTACCAAAAAATATTTAAAGCAGATATTTGAAAGTTAAATTCCTTAAAGGGCAATACAGTATGCAATTTCAGACACTGCCTATACCTCCTAGTGGACACACCAATTACTGCAGTTAAATTCAGCTTAAAGGGCAATACACTCCCCGCCTGACCTACGTGAGGTCACTATGAACTTGTGAGCATGCTAAACCTTAGTCTCTAGATCAGTCTTTGGGTAGAAGTAGAACAACTTCTGCAATTGGCCTTAGAAAGGTTTTTATATTGCCTTGGTCAGTTGTTGTGACCTCAACCTTTCTTACATGGCCATCCTTTCCAGGGAATACAGCAGAGATTCTGGCCATGGGCCAACAGTTGCGGGCTATGTGCTTGTCCCTGAGCAGAACTAGATCTTCCACTTGAAGGTTTCTGCAAGGTACTGTCCACTTCTGTCTGTGTTGCAAGCAAGGTAAGTATTCGCAGCTCCAGCGGGTCCAGAACTGGTTTGCAAGAGCTTGAACCTGTCTCCATTGCTTTGTGTACAGGTCCTTGTCCGAGAAGTCTCCAGGAGGAGGCGGAACTCCTGTCTTCTGTGTAAGGAGCACTGATGGTGAAAGTATGAATGGTTGTTCCGGGTCTGCAGACACAGGTATGAGTGGTCGTGCATTAATGATAGCAGTAACTTCTGCCATTAGTGTGCAAAGAACTTCGTGGGTTAAGCGAGTTTTCAGCTGCAGAAACATTGAATCTAGGATTCTCCTGGCAATGCCGATCAGGCGCTCCCACGAGCCTCCCATGTGAGAACTGTGTGGTGGGTTGAATTCCCAGCTGCATCCTTGCTCACTGAGGTACTTCTGCACTATTTTGTCCATTCCAAGCTCCTTGCACGCTCTGATGAAATTGGTACCGCAATCGGAACGGAGCTGTTTCACAGGGCCTCTGAGTGCAAAGAAGCGCCTGAGAGCATTTATGCAACTTGACGCGTCCATAGACTCAACGACCTCGACGTGCACAGCTCTCGAACTCATACAGCAGAACATGATGGCCCACCGCTTGCTCTCCGCCTGTCCTCCTCTGGTGCGTCTGCTTGTGACAGACCAGGATCCAAATACATCGAGACCCACATACGTAAAGGGAGGGCAGATTTTGAGACGTTCAGATGGCAGGTCCGCCATGCGTTGTTCTTCAAGCTTTCCACGCAGCTTGCGACAGGTTATGCATTTGTGGAGTACTGAGTTGATTAGCGACTTGCCTCCCAAGATCCACAGTCCTGCTGCCCTGATTGCTCCTTACGTCAAGTGACGGCCTTGATGTTTCACTTGCTCATGGTGACGTCGAATGAGTAGCAGGGATATGTGGCTATCTTTGGGAAGAATTATTGGGTTCTTTTCTGCAGTTGCAACCTCAGAGTACTTTAGTCGTCCTCCAACACAAATGAAATTGTCCTCCATAATTGGACTGAGTTTCCACAAGCGGCTACTTTTGGATACAGCTTGGTTAGCTTGGAGGGCTGACAGTTCTTTTGCAAATGCAGCCTTTTGTGTTGCTTTAAGGATAACATTCCTTGCTTGATCAATTTCATCTGGAGTACGAGGTAAGTCACATCTGTACCAACCTTTGCATTTGCTGTTTTGGTTCGTGTGCTTGAAGGATTTTGCCATGTGAACTAGAAATGCTACTCCTCTTACTAGGGAGGTGAAGGTGGAGAACCGCTGGAATCGGTTAGAGGTAAGCTCTGGTTCTTCCAGGTTAGTAGCACATGTTTGTACTTGTGGTCGGATTTCTGAGTCGTTTTCAGGTTCAATTAGCTCATACTTCTCAGTCATTTGTGTTTTTTCTGCAGGTGGCTGATGCAGGAAGGGTACGACCGCTGAACCAAGAAGTCTGCGCTAGGCAGGATGCAGGTAAAGATCGCGACGCATGATCTGCAGGGTTTTCTTCCGTACGTACGTAGTGCCACTGCTCAGGTCTCGAGGACTGACGAATGCGTTGGACTCTATTGTGAACATACACATAGAATCGTTTTGACACATTATAAATGTAGCCAAGCACCACTTTGCTGTCTGTAAAGAACTTTATGTCATTCAACTCTAAATCTAGCTCATCCTCAATGAGATCTGCCATCTCTACTGCTAAGACAGCAGCACACAGCTCAAGCCTTGGGATTGTAGGTTCAGACAGGGGTGCTAGTTTCGCCTTGCCCATAACAAATCCTACTTCGACTTGCCCATCTTTCTGAAGTGCTTTCAGATATGCCACAGCACCTATAGCCTTAGTCGATGCATCCGAGAATACACACAATTCTGTGTGCACTGCTTCAGTTAGTGAAGTTTTTGTGTACGTACGTGGAACATGAAGTTGTTCGAGGTCTTGGAGAGAATCTCTCCAGGCTTCCCATTTGCTTAGTTTGTCCTCCGGGAGGAATGTGTCCCAGTCTGACAGTCGAAGGTAAGTTCTCTGAGAAGGGCTCTTCCCTGGATCGTGACAGGTGCCAATAAACCTAGAGGATCGAAAACACTGTTGACAGTGGAGAGGACTCCACGACGGGTGAATGGTTTGGTAATGGTCGATGCGGAGTAGGTGAATGTGTCGGTTGTGATCTCCCATAGCAGACCTAAACTCCGTTGCGTGGGAGAAGTTTCTCCACTCAGATCTAGGTCCTTGATTACTGGAGCACAATCTTCAGGCGGAAAAGCTTCCATGACTGTCTGAGAGTTCGAAGCAAACTTGTGCAAATGGATGTTTGACTCAGCTAGTGAGGCCTGTGTTCGTTGGAGCAAATCGATTGCCTCAGCTTCAGATGGTACAGATACCAAACCATCATCAACATAGAAATGTCTTTCCACAAACTTGATGGTATCAGCACCATGCTCCTGTGCACCTTCTCTGATGGCTCTTCGCAGCCCGTAAATGGCCACGGCAGGAGATGGCCGATTGCCGAAGACGTGGACCTTCATTCGATACTCAATAATTTCCTTGTTGACGTCATTGTCCTTGTGCCATAGAAAACGGAGGAAGTTACGATGGTCATCGTGCACCAAGAAACAATGGAACATCTGCTGAATGTCCGCTAGGATTGCAACCTTCTCTTTCCGAAAGCGTAGCAGGACACCGACAAGGGAGTTATTGAGGTCGGGGCCTGTAAGGAGCACATCATTGAGAGAGACGCCGGAGTATCGAGCACTGGAATCAAAGACCACCCTGATCTGATTGGGTTTTTGGGGATGGTAGACCCCAAATGTAAGAAGATACCAGCATTCATCCCCTTCTCTCAGTGGCGGTGCTACCTCAGCATGTCCGTTGGTGAAGATCTTTTCCATGAATGCCACATACTGTTGCTGCATCTCAGGTTTTCTCTTCAAGGTTCGTTGCAGACATGTGAGTCGATTAACAACTTGCTCCTTATTGTTTGGCAAGGGTTGGCGTGGTTCTCTGAACGGTAGAGGAGCTACCCAGCTGTTAGCATCATTTCTGTAGACGTTCGTGTCCATTACTTTTAGGAAAGCTGTGTCTTCCATGGATGGAGCAGGTTTGTTGTCATGCTCAGTTCTGCTGAACACTGTCTGTCCAAGCGTCTTCTCAGTTGTTTTGTTAGACATGCTACAGCTTTGCTGCGTCTCCTTGACCTGCATAAAGCTCGTACAGGGTTGAAAAATTGAGTGGCGGACCGCTTTCCAGCACATTGGTCTTGAAAGTGTTGACTGTTGGCCTATGTACATTACCCAGGCACACCTCTCCTATTACTACCCAGCCCAGGTCCAGTCATTGGGCAAAGGGGGCGTTGTTTGGTCCATTGACCTGCTGCCTGACCTTGTGTGCCCTAATCACATCTCTTCCGAGTAGCAAAAGTATTTCTGCTTCCGGTTCTAGTTCTGGAATGTGCTTGGCAATGTGTCGGAGATGAGGCTGGTAAAGAACTGCACTTGGTGTTGGAATCTCAGAGTGATTCTTCATGATCTCATGACACTCAATGAGTGGTGGAAGAGATATGAGAACTTTTCCGTCCAGGGACTCAATCTGGAATCCTACTGCTTTCTTGCCAGATGTTTCTATGATGCCAGAGCAAGTTCTGAGATGATATGAGAATTGTTTGCTCTCCACATTGAACAGCTCGAAGAATTCAGGTCTGGCTAATGAACGATTGCTCTGGTCATCCAGAATTACATAGGCTTTGATGGCCATGTCTTTGGAACCCTTTGGGTACAGCTTTATGAGGCAGATTTTTGAGCATGAGCGGCTCCACTGACCTGGACCGCAAACTTCTGTACAGCTCGCACTGACAACAGCCGTGTTCGAATGATCTTCTCCCTCCCCGCCATCCTTTTGTGACGGTGAAGGAGCCTTGACTACTTCAGGTGATGGGCCAGGGTGCATGGCCGCATCATGATTGGTGCTGCCGCATTCAGAACATTTCACGGAAGACTTGCATTCCTTGGCGAGGTGAGAAACCGAAGAACAGCATTTAAAACATATTCCTTTCTCCTTGAGGAAGGCCTTTCTGTCTTCGAGGAGTTTGTTTCTGAATGTTCTGCATTTTTTCAAGGGGTGTGGTTTGTTTGGGTCATCATTAGATGCACGCACATCTGTTTTGTGAACTGAGATGGGTTTGTTGCTATGGAAACTTTTCACAATGGATCTGTCTGGTTTTGCAGTTGTTGTAGCACTGCTTTGATGTATAAAGCTGGGGTCGTTTCGCTTCTTTGCTTCATAGCACACAAAGTTACAGAAATACTCAAAGGGAGGAAAGTGGCCGTGATTTTTTTCTTTGTAAAATGACCCAGAAGTCACCCACTTGTCCTGAAGCCCATATGGAAGCTTATCTACAATTGGTGCGATTCCACGTGAAGTGTCAAGGTATGACAGACCTGTGAGATAACCATCTTCTTTAGCACCTTGGATTTCCATAAGCAGATCCCCAAGTTCACGTAATTTGGTGTAGTCTTTAGCTGAAATCCTAGGAAAACTGTCCAATCGCTGAAACAGTGACCTTTCAATGATTTCCGGTGTGGCATAACACTCACGTAGTCTTTCCCATGCTTTGTGTTAAGCAAGGTTGGGGTTGCTGACATGCACTGAGCGGATGAGCTTCACCATTTTGCCAGATTCCTTTCCCAGCCATTTAGTCATGAGAACCAATTCTTGGGTTGCTGTGAGGTGAACTTCACGAGCTGCACTGGTGAATGAGGAATACCAGGACCGATAATTCTCAGGCTTATCATCAAATTGGTACAGTCCTGAACTAATGAGGTCTCGCCGTGCTAAATACTGTGCCAAAGGCTCTGCCTGAGGTGGCGTGCTAGCTGGAGGAATGTATCGAGCAACATAAGGTTTAGCATGTGCGTTCATGATGGGGCTGGTCCTCCCAACTTCAGACTTCATCACACCTGTAGACAGATCAGATAGGTTTGTTGCAGGTAAGTGCATACTATCAGCTTTCTCAGACTTCGGCTTGTTGTTGATAGACTGTGTATGTGAAGTGTCTTTCGCAGGTGCACTCCATGTTATGAAGCTGTTATGTGAGTCAGCATGAAATGGAGGAGCAACAGGTAAGGCTGATAAGAGTGGAGAGGGAGAATGCCTCTGTAGGTTGATTTGAGAATTGACATATTCACTGGTACGGTCAATTTTAACTTTCTCTGATTCAGATCCTCCTCTTTCAACTGCAGCATGCATTGCTAATTCAGCATCTTCCAGCACTTGTGCCTCCACAGCGGCTGCATCAGCTTCTCGTTGAAGTGTTAACACTTCCAACTCAGTGTCTATTCTTACTGTTTCCAGCTGATTTTGAGCTTCTCTTGTGGCCTTTTCCATTTTCAGTTTAGCCTCTTGGCTGGCATAGGATGCTCTCACTTTGGCGGCTTCAGCTCTGGCCCGGGCATGGGCTGCACTCGCCGATGATGCGGATGACTTGCCGCTTCTTGCGCTGCACACTTAAGACTTACTGCTTGTGGCCATCTTAACCACTTTAACATCAAATGGTGCCTTCTCACTGTAGTGTTCTCATGCAGTGTGTTGCAACTCTGACTAAACACCAAGTTAAACCGTAGCCAATGAAAACAGAGTCGTAGTAAGGTTGCTCATTTACTGTCACTCTTCCTCATTAACATTTGCGTTGAAAACTGTAATAAAACAATACAGCAATATTCAGTGTCCATGTTTTGACTAACATTGCATTATAAATGACTGCAACATAAACATAAACTACTGTTGTCCCTGTAGTAGAGATTACAATGGCTATTAGCATCACTGAAAGCTTGTACACAATGGTAAACAACCGTTTTTAGCAACTTATCAAACATCATATTTTTAACAAAATCATTACTAATATATGATCTTTAACATGTCTAATGTCATAGAAATGAACTTACGGCATTGCCTCTACGATGCTTTTTAGTGGATGCAATGGATTATCAGAGAGAGCACACTATGTCTGTCTCATTGTTTTCATGCAGAACCTGGAGCACTAACAGGAAGTGACCTCATCACATGAAATAAATAATATAAATTTTTACAAACGAGGTAGATAAAGGAAAAGTAATTATGAACTTCACATTTTTACTTGAGAATATTTACCAAAAAATATTTAAAGCAGATATTTGAAAGTTAAATTCCTTAAAGGGCAATACAGTATGCAATTTCAGACACTGCCTATACCTATCCTAGTGGACACACCAATTACTGCAGTTAAATTCAGCTTAAAGGGCAATACAATACTGCCGAGGGTTAGGGTTAGTACAGTGATAATTCAACTGTTAAGAAAGCCTAGTGAGTGGTAGATCAGGTTATATTAGCTGGACAGTGTTTGCTGTTTATTTAACTAACGAGATAATTGGCTAACTACAAAAACGCACAGCACTTAGATTCTCCGTCCAAATATTCCATCGTGTGTGCATTTAGGAAACATTTTCACACATCAGTGGACGGCGCTACAGTTGCTCATAGGGGTAATAGAGTCAAACAGGCTTTCTGTCATTTAAAAGTCAGTGGCTCCTATATGCTGCTCTCAGGGCAGAAGTGTACTGAATAGGTTCATATTAGTTTATTATTATTATTATTAGTGTACCATATAGGTTCATATTAGTGTGTTATTATTAGTGTACCGGATAGGTTCATATTCAGATTTTAAATAATTTAAAAAGAGACAAAATTCATATTGACCCATTTGAATGACTTGGAACACCAGAAATTTGGCAGAGAATGGGTAGGCCAACTTTATTATTCATCCTATTCAACTAAAAAGCGTGGGGTAATAATCCTGTTGCATATAAAATTACCATTTCAACTACAGACAAGATAGACAAGATATTGCTATCACAACCTCTCCACCATACAGCAAACCCTTTATTATAACCACTCTATCAAAGTAACTTGTCTGTAGTTGAAATGCTAAATTTCTAATATATATGCTCCATATGTAATGTACATTATAATGATTACTTTGTGCAGATTTTCAACCAAATAACACACTTAGATTGTAACAATTTACTTTAATTGCTACCTTAATCCAGTTATGGATAAATTACCAGCAGTTGATATAGCTCCAAAAATTGTTAACATTATCAACACCTCGCTCTTACCCACATCAGAATAGATTACATATTCTTCTCAAATCACATGATTAGTCTGGCTGAAAAATCTGAAATAGACGCTGTAACTTTAACACATCACGCACCTGCCAACCTGACCCATTTACCCATTCTTGATATGGAAGTTTAATACCATCCATCTCTTAGATGAGAAGTTACTTTTAAATACTTTTAAATAAAATTAAATACTTATATGAACAGTCAGACATATACTTCCAATGCAATGATATAAGCATATGGGAAGAATGGTATGGTAATGGTAAGCTTATAAGGCCTACCTTAGAGGAATGATAATAGCATACACTAGCAAAAAGAAAAAGGATTTATTATACTAGAAAAGAAGATTTCCCAGCTAGAAAAACAATTTTATTCCTTAAAATCAGACCAGTTCGTGTTGAAATTAAATCTCTAAGGACACAGTGAAACAAATTATTAAGGATAGCTTTTGCTATCCTTTAACCATTTGCAAGACAAAGATTCCAGAATCTTAGAAAATCGAAGAATAAATGAGAGATTTCGAGAATTTTATGAAGAATTATATAGTTCAAATGACGACACACAAAGTATTCTGGAAAATACATTCTTTAGATCCTTTAAAATACATTCTCTTCCCATTCCTAGAATAAGTACTAAACATCAGGAAACTTTGGACACCCCCATTTCTCTGCTGGAGTTGAAAGGCACTATAAGCTCCCTACAGTCAGGAAAATTCCCTGGGCCTAGTAGAATTTCAAGTGTTGAAACAAGTGTCAAAACTTCCTAATCAAATCAACATAGCTAACATTACTGTAACACACAAAAAAAGAAAAGATCCTGAGGAATGCGTTTCATACAGGCCAATTAGATTGGTAAATGTCGATCTAAAGGTCCTGGCCAAAATTCTAGCTAGACCCCTTGAGAGTGTAATACACTCGAGAGTGTAATATTATACACCTGTACCAGACAGGATTTATAAAAATGGATGCTGAAAAAGCATTCAATAGGGAGGAGTGGAGCTGTATGTTTGATATCATGACCAGATTTGGGATTGGTGAAAATTTCATAAAATGGGTCAGATTACTTTATACCTCACCTACAACCACCATATTAACTAATGGCATTCTCTCTGAGGTGTTCATGCTGCACAGAGAAACATATCAGGGGTGTGTTCATCAGGGCACATTAGGGCTGTCGCCCTTATTATTCACCCTTAGCAATTTATATCAGGCATAACCCAAAAATTTGTGGTGTTTGCATTAGTAAACAGCATAAAAATAATGCTTTATGCTGATAACATTCTATTACCTATAACAGATGCAAAAGCTTCTTTACCTGCGCTAACTGACTGTATTAAGCAATTTGGAGCTATGTCTAGTTATAAACTTAAATTTCCATAAATCAGAAATGATGCCATTGGGAACAGAAAACAGGTCTGAACCTAATTTATAAAGACATTTAAGTGGTTGCCCAAAGGACGCATTTGCGTTACACCTAAACTACTATATGATGCTGATATTTAACCATCAATATCTCGCACTTCCAAATATTAAATATTATGTTATATTGAATATAAATGTTATTATATTATTAAATATTATAGCAGGCCAGGATCCTTCTAAACTGGGTTTATAAACCGAAAGATACTCTATGGATACCTGTACTATTGAACAACAATTTTGTAAACCGATTTCCATTATACACATACTAGATAATTCTCTAAGTAATGTGAAAGGCAAAGTATCATATTCCTAAAAAAGACTTATTTAAATACTTGCACATAAGACACTTTGTTCAGGTGAGACATGGTAGTCACAGTTTGAAGAGTTCTGACTTCTTCTTAGACAAATTCTTTCTTAAGTACTCTGAAGTTAAACATTACATATCCAGAATTTACTCCATGATAAACCAAATATTTGTCTGTAACATATTCAAAGAACTGCAGTTTATATATCACCAAATAAATAAACAAATAAACAAACAAATAAATAAATAAGATAAACAGCTCTGTATCCCCACAGTATCCCAAATGCCATAAAAGTCCTGGCACATTTTTTCACTACCTTTGGGAATTTAATTCAATTTAATTTATTTGTATAGCGCTTTTAACAATGGACATTGTCACAAAGCAGCTTTACAGAAATAAATGGATTCACAAAAATATATTGTAAATATGTGAATTTATCCCTGTGAATTTATCCCTAATGAGCAAGCCAGTGGCGACAGTGGCAATGAAAAACTCCCTGAGATGATATGAGGACGAAACCTTGAGAGGAACCAGGCTCAAAAGGGAACCCATCCTCATCTGGGTGCAACGGATAGTGCAATTATAAATAAATCCCTTCTATTATTGTGTACTATATGGACAAAGAGTGCAATTGTGCAACCAATAAATTCATCACAGTTTTTGCAAGAAGTCCAGCTGGTTAAAATCTATCCGCTGTCCACTGATGGAGTCCGGGGTACGAAGGTGCTCGTGGCAACCGCAGCCCCAAAGCCACTACAGCAATCGCAGTCCCAAGCCATTACAGTACAGCTCCCCATATGTGATCCCCAAACCATCTCCACAGCCCCTAGATGGCACTATCCCCAGCAAACCAATTGGTTCTTCAGGCCATCCATATGGGGCCACCCCCAGCAGCAGAGAGCGAACTCAACCGATGAGAACTCTAACCAGAAGTAGGGCATCAGGATGGGTCAGTCAGACTCCGGCAAGACTAGCTATGACAGCATAACTAAAAGGGAGAGCCAGAAGCTAACACAGACATGAGGGCACCCTGGGACATAAAGCAGCCAGTCATTCCACCGTCGACAAACCTGAGTGAACGCGTGAGAGTGAGATTATATTTAATCCGAATGTTAGTATTAAATCAAGAGAGTGACCACCACTATGAGTGGGTCCTAATACATTCTGATTAACCCCTACTGAATCAAGAATGGACACAACTGCTGTTCTTAGAGGGTCATCTGGATTATCAAAATGAATAATAAAGTCTCCAACAATTAATGCTTTGTTTAAAGAAACAATCAGGTTAGAGATGAAATCCGCAAATTCACATAGGAATTACGAATATGGCCCTGGGGGTCTGTAAATAATAATTAGTGGAATCACCTGGGTAGACTTATTTTTAGTGGCTATGTACTGTATGTTATGTTAGTATAAAGAACTTCAAATGCGTTGAATTTATGACTACGTTTTTGTGTGATGCCTAGATTATCATTATAGATGACTGCGACGCCTCCTCCTTTGCCAGTTAGACGGGGCTGATGTATGTAACTGTACTCGGGAGAACTAGCTTCATTTAATGCTACAAACTCGTTTGGTTTAATCCACTTTTCTGTTAAACACAGTACATCAAACTCCTGATCAGTAATGGTTTCATTAACAATAACAGTTTTAGACGTAAGAGATCTAATATTCAACAGTCCTAGCTTCAGATCAAAGGTGCTGACTATGCATTCGGTTTGATTTAATTTTATGATAATTAGGTTACTAAAACAAACTGTCTGAGTATGTCTATAATTTTGTTTAGCTCGGGGAACAGACACAGTCTCAATACGGTGGAACCTAAGTGACGACGGTCGGTTTAGCCTGCTTGTCTGCTCCCTGGCCTTGGCCCTGGATTGTCACCGATTAACTAGGCCTGTTCTGAGACTACGTGCTATGCTACAAGAAATGAGAGCAGCACCTTCCCGAGTGGGCCAGCCTTGCCCTCAAAGATAGTCCAATTATCTATAAAGCCCACATTGTTTTCGGAGCACCACCTGGACATCCAGCAGTTCAGCGACCATAACCTGCTGTAAGCTACATCGCCACGCCGCATTGGGATGGGGCCAGAGCAAACTACTGCATCGGACATCGCCTTCGCTAATTTGCACACCTCTACCATGTTACTCTTAGTAACCTCAGACTGACGAAGGCGTATATCATTAGCTCCTACATGAATAACTATCTTTGAGAACCTGTGCTTGCCTAAGACCCTAAGATTACCTGCTATGTCCGGCGCCCTGGCTCCCGGTATACACCTAACTAAAGCTGCTGGTGCCCCTAAAGGCCTAGCTAATTTCACATGCCTTAAGATAGAGTCTCCTATAACCAGAGCTCTTTCAGGTTTCTCAGTGGGTGCTTCACTGAGGAGAGCAAACCTGTTGGACATGTGAAGCGGAGAGGAGTGGTGCTCCCGTCGGCGAGCCTTAGCGTTAGCTTTGGCTTTGCGATTATGCCGCCGAGTCGTCACCCATTCGCCCCGCTGTGAAGGCTCTAATGCCGGAGTTGGGGGGTTACTAACTCCACCTAAGGCATCCAGACTTTCCCCTACAGAAACTACGCTGCTCTCACTCTCACTAACCCTCTCTAGTGTCTGGATGCGCACCTCAAATGCTGCAATCTTCTCCGTCAGAAAGCTAATTAACATGCATTTATCACAAATAAAACTATTACTAACAACGGAGGAAGAGTGACTAAACATACTGCACTCAACACACTGAACAAGCTACATGTTAGACATGCTGTTTAACGCACCTTAGTCGAAGATTCGTTGATATTATTTTAGACGGCGTGGATCCGGTGTGGATGGCCTCCGCTCGCTGTCTTGACAAAATACAATAGCGCTCTTCGAGAGAAAAAAAAAGAAAAATACAGCAGAAGAGAACGTAAAAAATACAACAGATGAAAACGATAGCGCAAAATTATTGATTTAAAAAAGAAAGAAACAGTATAGTTAAGACGCCGACTCAGGCAAGAAACTCCCGGCAAAACAATTGGAAAACAGGAAGTGACGCTACAGAAAGCTTATTCATTGCAGATTTTTGGAACAACATTTGTGAAAATTATCTATTATATGCAAGCAGAAGGTCATTGCCTCCCCCTTCGCTGTTGGAATTTTCAGATGTCATTAAAACCTTACTTGTTTGGGTAGAAAGGCTGAACCAACTGAACCAGACTTTAATTGAGGATTGGCTGATTTTGATTAAAGAAGTGATACCTCTGGAAAGGCTGGGATATCAGGAACACCAAAGGGTCCAGAAGACCACATAAAACAACAATGGTGGATGAAAATATCTCTTTCCCTGGTGAAGAAAAACCCCTTCACAGCAGTTGGAACTCCAGAAGGATCTGTGTCAAAGTCATTGCTCAAGAGAAGACTGTACCAGAGTAAATACAGAGGGTTTACCACAAGATGTAAATCACTGGTAAGCTTCAAAGACAGGAAGACCAGAGTTTCCCCAAAAAAAGGCCTGTTTAATTCTGGAACAACATCTTATAGACACATGAGACAAAGATCAACTTCTACCAGAATGATGGAAAGAGAAGAGTATGAAGAAAGGAAGGAACTGCTCATGATCTGAAGCGTACTACCTCAACTTATGGTGTGGATACGTATGGATGCCAGTGGAACTAGTTCCTTTGTATTTATTGAAGATGTGACTGCTGACAAAAGCAGCAGCACAGAATGAATAATGAAGTGTATAGGGCTATTTATCTGCTCAGATTTAGCCACATGCTTCAAAATCCATTGGACGGCACTTCACAGTCCAGATGGACAATGGACCCGAAGCATACTTTGAAAGCAACTTCAGGCTGTTTAGGCCTGCAATGGCCATGTTAGTCACCAGACTGCATTTCAATTGCTGAAGGCAAAACACCCCAAGAACTGAATGGCAGAGAATCACCAGGGTGAAGGAAGGATGATGAATTGGTGTAACCCAAACGGAGTGGAAAAGGCTGTTTTTTGGAGTCAAGGGAATCTGCCAGTACCCCGTGGTTAAATCCAGTGTCTAATAAAAGCGGGCCTTGCCTAACCGATCGAGCAGTTCATCAATGCATGGCATTGCATGGTATGCATTAAATTTAGACACGCGTTGACTTTTCTAAATTCCATACAAAAACAGACTGACTCATCTGTCCTTGGGCACTTTGAAGTGGTATAATTGATGTGCATCACCTCTATCTGTACGCCTGACCTCATAGTCAACTTCTCCGACTTGTCTTGTGACCTTAAAGGGTCCTTGTCACTTTGCAAGTGATTTAGAGCTCTATATGGGTAGAAAAACAATCTTATTTCCCAGCACAAACACCCCTATCATACAGTTGGATACCCCTATCATACAGTTGGGACTGTCATTCTTGGGCCTGATGCAAATTCTCCTGTGTTAGGTGACTTAAGGTGTAGAGTTTTGCTTTCTGGTCCAGAATGTACTGAATTTCATTTTTGCTGTTAGAAGGTCCCTCCTCAAATGCCTGGCCAATAGAAACTGGCCATGAGGCTGTTTAGTGTTTTATCCTTCCCCAAATACCCAGCCATGGGATTAGGAAGACCCGCATGGAAGAGTAGATCCCTATGACTCTTAGGCACCAACAATTGGGTCGTCTCCTCCTTGGTTTGTGTGTCCTGCGTGACTCGATACCAGTTTCCTTAATAATTGAAAAGTAGAGGTGGGATTAGGCTGGATTCGCTGACTATCAATTACTCTCACTTGGTCGGAGCCATGGCTCAGGGTCTCGTTGCACGACTGCTCCAAGGGGAAATCGCTGAGGGGAATCCTGAGGGGAAGGAGCAAAGGGAGAAAGGGTGGAGCCCTCCCCACCCTCTGTGTCCCCCTGACGCGGAGCTGACGTCTATATATTTATAAATGTAGCAATTACTGAGGCACCATGCCACGTTTCAGAGGAAATTATCGCATTATAGAATAAGCTCTGCATGTTATGCTTAGCATGTAGTATGCTTAGCATGTGCTAACAACCCACATTATCACGGTTTCATGTTATTTTTCAGGTGATTGTAATACTGAAGTATACTTCAATATTAGACTCAATACACTATACACTTTGGCACTCAATACACTATAGCATGGCTAACAACCCACATTATCACAGTTTCATGTCATGCAAAACACTGACACAATGACTTTAATCTGGAGCGGACTAAATGTAGATACCAGCTCACACTTAGCACACAATTCATTTGTTGCCACTCTACAACTATAGCTATTTAAGGCCATCTAATACTGTCTAGAAAGTCTCACATTTCAATAGATGTTTTCTCACTTTTTTTGTTATTTCAGTGTCAGCTTAGGGTTACTTCTAGGCAACTGCCCAGAGGTTTCTAGTTGCAACCTTCCCATATATGTTTATAGCCCATCATGAAGTGTTCGCATGCTGTCAAGTTTGAATGGACCTGTAGGACGACAATCTATCAGGAATTTAAGGAGGAATTGTGGACTGATGGACTGTGGACAAACATTAAACACCCTGGACTCCTGCTCAATCTTGTGCCCACTATGGCTTGCATTTCAAGATGGTGCTCTGAGCAAACAGGATTATTTATAATAATTCTGTATTTACCAAGATTTCATCACCTCCTTTTTTTTTGCTTTAAATGAGTGCTGTCAAATTTTAAAATCATATATTTTTTAATCACATTAACTCACAAATATTGATAATGTATATGTTACTAAAGTAGACACAGATACTAGGAAAATGTGTTTTAAAAAATCGTGTTTTAAAATCATCACTACTCAGAACTAAAGGTACTCGCTATGAAGGTTTTCTGTTTGAATACCAGATGGCTGGTGATGAAGTCAACCTGTATAGTTGTAGATGGGTAGTCCAGCAGTGGAAATGTGTCTAATGTTATTTATTGCATTTATTGTTATTTACTGAACAGTATTAGCATATTATGTCAGAACAATGAACAATGCTTTGCCAGTGTTTTGTACCATTGGAAATACCTCTGTGAAGCACTGTTTAAAAATCAGTTACGTTATTGTGCTGAAAAGTTGCAGTATTTATGTATGTATTTATTGGCCAATATCATTTGGCCTATAATACCTCAAAATAACATTCTTTTATTTAAAAAAATTTTAACAACTGAAAGGGGAATAAATCTGCATAGTCTCCAGTTGACAAGGAACCAGTTGTTTTCCCACAATTTGACAAGTGTACTGTGTGTAATAGAGGTTTAGAATAGGTCCTCTTAAGGTTAAGAATAGTCTGCAGTTGGTAATGTAATTATAGACATTTGGACAGTCCCTTTGCATGAGACAAGGTTACAATTCCTTCCCATGGGCAAGAATATCTTCACTTAGTTGCTATGAGATCATAATCCACAGTAACCATTGAGTTTGTTTCTAAACCTTTTTTGGCCTTTTTGTATGGAGTAGAAATTCTAAAATTAATCATTTCAAATGCTTGAGATTTCAGTAGGATTAATGCTATGCTTTATTAGTAATGATATTTTCATACTGCAGTGTTTCCAAAGTCAACTTTCATATTTGACAGAACTAAAGTTCATGCAAACATACAACTTGTTTTAGTGTTAAGTCACATTAACACTTTAACACTGTAGCACATTAAATGTTAACCCTTGGTTGATGGATGGTTGATGGACATTTGGTCTATCAAAACACAGAATTCTGAATGACAAAAACCAAAGAGGAAAATCCAACTAACAAATTGTGTGAGAAGATGAGAAAACCTAAATTGCTTTGTGAGAGAACAATTGTAACATCATGAAAATATGCTAATAAAACAATCAAAGTCTTTGTACTTGACTGAGTATAAAAGGAACTAGCTGAGATTTTTGGCCAAGACCTGTTAGTCAAAGCTGAAGACAGCCATTCACAAATAGACATCCAAGACATACAGTATGGTGAATGCCGGATAGCACCTTATAATACTACAGTCATGCAGTGTCAACCTGTCTTAGGCACGCTAATTTTTTTATTACAAATTTTTGACTCAATGACTTCCGCATTATTGAGTCAGTAAAAAAAAAAACTTTTCCAAACATCACTTTTCCAAAAAAAATTAAATGTTACAGAAAAATGTTTGAATGTTTGAAACATGAAAGCAACATAACTTACACAACTTAATAAGTAATATACAACTTTTCAGACAAAAAAAAAAAAACACATAATGAAGGCTTTTACCCACAAAAACAGAGGCAAATGTGACAGTCAGATTTTCTAGAAGAACTGTGGCAGATTCTCCAGGATGCTTAGAAAAACTTACCAGCCAATTTCTTTAAAAAACTGCACAAAGTACAGCTGAGTGGTCACAATTTTATAACAGTTGTCACACTGTTTATGAAAACACCAGAGGCACTAACTCAAAAAGGTAATAGCTATTTTGTGTGACTTCATGTTCTCCAGCAGGAATCACGCACCAGAACTGCTTTTATGGCTGGTCTAAAACAAGCCCCTGATTAAGATAAGCATACTGGCTGGGTGCACCATCTCCCCACTGGCGTTCACCATGGCAATGGAATTAATAAGCCATGTGGTTTAACAACATACCCTGGTATATAAATTGATATAAGGTTAGAGGCTCGGACTTGTAACCCAAAGGTGAACCTGAAGGTTGTGGGTTCAAGTCTCAGGTCCGGCAGGATTGTAGGTGGGGGGAGTGAATGACCAGCGCTCTCTCTCACCCTCAATACCACGACTGAGGTGAGACCCTTGAGCAAGGCACCGAACCCCC
Organism: Pangasianodon hypophthalmus; assembly: GCF_027358585.1. NCBI lineage: Eukaryota > Metazoa > Chordata > Actinopteri > Siluriformes > Pangasiidae > Pangasianodon > Pangasianodon hypophthalmus. The sequence continues at coordinate 9,518,164 of NC_069710.1, forward strand.
AACTGCTCCCCGGGCACCGCAGCAAAAAAAAAAACGGCTGCCCACTGCTCTGTGTGTGTGTTCACTACTGTGTGTGTGCACTTGGATGGGTTAAATGCAGAGCACAAATTCCCAGTATGGGTCACCATACTTGGCCACAAGTCACTTCACTTCATATAGGTAAAAAGATATTAAATGTCATTCACCATACTGTGTATATATATATATATATATATATATATATATATATATATATATATATATATATATATATATACACACACACACACACATATATATATATATGGCATGCCTCCACCCTGCGTGTGCAAAGTTTGCTAAGTGCTCCCTTTGCTGGAAGGAAGTCTTCTGGGAAGTCTTCTGGGAAGGCCTTCCACTAGATTTTGGAATGTGGCTATGGGGATTTGCCCATTTAGCCACAAGAGCATTAGTCAGGTCAGACACTGATGTTGGTCAAGGAGGCCTGGGGCACGTTCAGCTGGGTTCATCCCAAAGGGGGCTTGAGTTGACCTCACTTTGTGCACAGGGGCACTATCATACTGGAAAAAATTTTTTTTAGTTCTAGTGAAGGGAAGTTTTAATAGGCATACGAAGTCATCCTATATAATTGTGTGCTTCCAAATTTGTGGGAACAGTTTGGGGAAGGCCTACACATGGGTGTAATGTTCAGGGGTCTACAAATATTTGGCCATATAATGTATGTTATACATAGTATATTATTAATCTGAGATTATATATTTACTAAGCATACAGTATGTGTACATATGTGTTTCTACTTAAACACTAGATTCACACTATATTGTGTGAGGCAATCCACCTTCCCCCACAAACAAACACATTCAAGGCCACCCACCACTTTCAAATCTGGCTCCATTTGATTAAGTTGTATTTGGTTTTGAATATGAAAAAAAAAACAATATTTTCTTATGTGTTGAAAAATCCTGTGTGACTCTGAAATCCAGTGTGACTTACCCACTGATGGGGCAAATTGTCTCAAGTACATATCCTCTACTTAACTGTCTATAACTCTGTACTGAAATAACATATGAAGAAATAATAAATAGAAAACTATGTGCCTGAGACTTTCTTTCATTTGGTGTCACATTTATTCCATTGTACTGTATCAGGCCCAAGAAACACTGAAAAGAGTGCCAACATGTCGCACTCTCCCCTACACATCTTTAAATGTCAGAGTGTCACCTTACCAGTTATATATAACTGAATTCTTGTGGCATTGGTTTTAATGCCCTCCCTGCCTGTCACAGTTCAGGCTCAGTTGCTGTCTGTCTCTCTTTCGGGCTTAGAGTGGCCTGCTATCTGGCCTTTGAGCCCCTTGGATTTCTGTGGGGTGGGGCTTTCATGATTTTCTTCCCAATAGCCCAGTGAAGCTGTTGTTGGAGGAGAGTGTCTCACCCTAGAGTGTCTTCTAGGTTAGTTAAAGCTAATGATACACTGTCTTACCTTGAGCCCAGCATCAACCTTTCTACCTGAAGACCCTTAATTTTGGTCTCTACTCTTCAAGGTAGGAACTCAGACTAGAATTTGGTAAAGGTAGGCATGGCAGAAAAACTGGGACTTGTGGCTGCTACAGATGAGCCCAGTGCCTTGAATATACTCTCTCTCCTGGAACGTGTGGCTGGGATCATTGACAATGTGCAGGCATGCCAGCAGCGCATGGAAGAGAGACAGCTGGAGTTGGAGAACAATGTGAAGACCATCCAGGAAGATGTAGTAAAGCTGACCAAGGAGCACACCACTACCAGTGGTACTGTGGAAAAGCTACTGGAGAAAACACGAAAAGTTAGCTGCCACATTAAGGATGTGCGGGTCCGTGTAGAAAAGCAAAATATACGTGTCAAGAAGGTAGAGGAAACACAGGCTGAGCTGCTAAACAAAAACAAATTCCGAGTGGTAATATACCAGGTAAGGCTTGTGAATTCTGGCTAAGGGCCATCTTTAACTTATTTATACAACAGGGATTCCCAAAAAGAGACATTGCAACTGAGCAAGAACTTTAACTAGAAAAGTAACATGGTGTATAAGGTTCTTTCTTACATTGCAGCTGAAAAAATTTAACAAATGGCAGATAGATTTAAGGGTAATTGCTATTGGCAATGGTTATTCTGTGCCATAACTTGGATATGTATCAATTGATTATGAACCAGAAGTTTGCTGACCAATAGTGATATAACTAATATTTAAGTGGGTGCAGTTAATTGGGCACCCACTTTAATTCATTACATTTTAGTTCATTTAGATGATTATAGACATTAAATAATATAAAAAATAATATATACTCAAAAATAAAATGTGACTCATTTAATGATCTTTTATTATAAAGACAGTATTTAAGTTGCTGAATTATTTGATAGTAAATTTTCCTTTTGTTGTCTGTGCAGCAATATACCATAAAAATTAAGGGATTATTTAAATACATACATTTCTGAATACAACATATGAGGTAACATATCAGGCTTACCTTCCTCACCCTAGTAACAAAGTGCAGTTTTTTTTCCTGTTAGTGTCATAATAATTACAGAATACTAGGCTTTAAGATTAATGACTGAATAAGAAACTGGTTAAGATGTTAAGTATTATTTAATTATTAATAAGTATTATTTAATTAATCCTGCCAAAATTAGCACCACTGCCCTATAATAATTTTGATATTTCTTTATTCAGAGGGCTACACCATAGTCATACTAGGTGTTATCTATGAGTAAGATAAAATCATATTTTAAGCTGAAGAAATACAAAGATATGAAATAATTTTACTTATACTGAATGAAATGAAGATAAGTTTTACTATAACAAGAGAGAAAAATACTAGATAATTATTTATGTAATAAAAAATAATACCCATAATAAAACATTAACATGTTTTAGTAAAACCTGCAAATTTTATGCAACTTGTTTTGTTGTGTGTATCTTAGTAAAGGCTGGCATTTAGCTGACATTTTAGCAAAACCCATAAACAAAATAATAAGGAGTACATATGTTCATAGCTGTTTCTGTATTATCTGTGTTTTTAGGCAGTGCTGCATGCAGGCAACAGCTGACATACTTGTACAGGGTTATTCTGAGAGGTCTGTGAAGACACATGTCCTAATATAGTGCTGTCAGCTGTGAGTCATTCTTGGTTGCTGCACTGAACCCATCTGCAATTACTGATCAGTGGTAGGCTAGCAATAGCCTAATATCAAGCACAATTCACAAGCTGACATTTTCAAATTTCAAACAACTTTGTTTAATGGCAAAGGACAGATGTTTGTCAATGATTCGAGCCTCTAAAAACTTCAAAAATTGGAATGTATTGGATGTATACTGGAGCACTACAGAAAATTCATCAGTTGGCTTATGGACTAAGACAAAATAACTGCTGCAGCAAGAAAAAAAATTACTTAGGCCATCACAAAAGGAGCTTTAATACACTGAAAACTATAAAGTAGTATAAAATAGTAAAATAGTAATATATGAACTATGACATGGCTCTATGATCAAATTAATTAATTAATTTTATTCAGCTTATATTTGGAAATAAGTTTTCTATTACTAGAATCTTTTTTTAATACTGGTGTGACAGTTCTTTCATTGAGTTCAGACCACCAAACTGTGTTAAATGTAATGTAAAGTTTGGCTTGGGTCACAAATCGCAAAGACATTCATAGGTCATTTTTATTCTGGTATTTTTTCTAATGCCTCTTTTGAGTGCCTCTCTTCCTTTTTTGAAACTTGTATCACTTTATAAAGGGAAGTACTTCGGGATCTTTTGCATGGGAGTTTTTCCATGGTCCCTTGTGTTTGTGTGGGTTTTCCTCTGTATTCTCCATTTTCTTCTCACTATCAAAAAAGAGGCAGGTGGATTGGCTAAGCTAAATTGCCTCTAGGTGTGAATGAGTCTGTGAATGGTGCCCTGCAATAGACTGGGCGTCCCATCCAGGGTGAATTCTCCTGTCTCATGACCAGTGTTGTCAGGATACGCTCCGGATTCACTGTGACCCTGACCAGAATAAAGCAGTTGCTAAAGATGTAATGTATGAATGAATGAATGAATGTGTCCTCCAACTCTAAGTTTAAACTATTACTTCATTTCATTAAAATAATAACAGAATGGAAGAAAAACAATTTCATTGCTTTTATTATTAATATTTATTACTCATATTTGTCTAATGGAACCCTGGTGGAACAGTGGGTAGGCGCTCTCACCACCGTGGCCTGGGTTTAATGATGGCCAGGGAACCAAAGCCAGCCACTGGGGTTTCACACAATAGTGCATTCCCAGTGCCGGTCCCAAGCCCGGATAAAATTGGGGAGGGGTGTGTCAGGAAGGGCATCGGGCATAAAAACTCTGCCAAATCAAATATGCGGCCCAATGATCTGCTGTAGTGCCCCTAATGGGAGCAGCTGAAAGAAGAAGAAGAACTCAAATGTGTCTAGTATGGTAAACAACAATAGAAATGGATTCAAAATGTAGTTGTCTAAAGTTTTTTTATATTTGGAAAAGGTAGATGGTAGATTAGTTATATAAAAACATTTACCTGACAAATTTTGCTTTGATTCACCTTATTTTCAGTATTTGTAGTATTATTTATTTTATTTTCAATATTATTTGTTTTCATCGTATTTGGAGATCAAGGTCTAAAACAACCATTTCAATAATAATAATAATAATAATAATAATAATAATAATAGTAATAATAATAATAATAATAATAATAATAATAATAGAAAATATAAATATTCATTTTTATTGAAATATGACTTTTTTTTTAATTAATGTGACATTAAGTTACACTAAAATAAATACACTATCTTTTCACAGGGTGATATTGAGGTCCCTGCTGTAGCAGGCCCAAAGGACACCCCAAAAGAAGCATCAGGTGGTGAGGCATCTGTGGATCCAGCTGTACCCGAGACCTTAATTCCTGACTCAGATGAGGAATACATGGTTGTTGAAGAGGCTGACTCCACAGCAGCCAAAATGAAGAAGACTGGCCTGAAGCGAATTGAGAGTCTGAAGAATACCTTTTCCCGTGAGAACATGACCAAGACCAAGGAGAATCTAGGAACCAAGGTTAATAAGTTGGGTGAGCGCATTGTGACAGCTGAGCGTCGTGAGAAGATTCGCCTGTCAGGTGAACGCCTGAAACAATCTGGAGAGCGCCTGAAGGAAACCATAACCAAGAATGTCCCAGCAAAGCTGAACCTGAAGAAGGAGAGAACTGTGGCTGAGGGTCAGGAGGGGGCCGAGGGTACCACAGAGGGTGTAGTGCCCATTCCACCACCCAAGGGGCGTAAACCCACTCCAGATGTGGCTTACACAGAGCCCACGCCAAAACAGGAAAAAGCAGAAGAGGGCAAAGCAGATGAGCCGGATGTGCCAATGTTTGATATGAAGGAGCTTTCATAAGCAGCAAGTCAGTGGACTCAAAGGAATATTTGCAGTTTTGGGTCTTGTTTGAGAAATTTACAGTTCCTGATGAGAAGGCTGATAATAGATACTTTTATCTGGTGGTAAAAACTCGGGCCAGTCACAGATCTAGCAGCCCTTGTGCCAAAATATGGCTGGATTGTAACGTAAAGGAATGAATAAGGGAAGTCACTTAGCATAAACATGGAAATTAGCTATTTTTACACATAGTATGGACTTGGACATATTACTTGGATTAATAAGAGTCACAGGAAATGAGCACAATGGGGGCGTTGGATTATCCCTAACCTACTCTAGTGTTAAAATATTCTAGATTTTGCATGCAACATTATGTATGTGTTATTTCCTGTGCTACTGCATTGTACTTATCTTTTACTAACCTTCATAATCTCGCCTAGCCATTTGAAATAAACAAAGTCAACTCAATCACGTGGTTTCTAAGAAGTCTTCTAAAAAATGACAACTGTACAGTGAGGTGTAATATTTTATTTTTGTAGTGTAATCCAGAGTATATGAATTTTAAACATGATATAAGTTAAGGGTTTTCAAAAAGATATATTGATAAAATAAAAATAATTGACAAAGTTTTGGTCAACAGCAGTTATAATAAGAGTAAATATACATAAATAAACCTACATTTCAGTGGGAAAAACATATATAACACGTTATACTGGGAAAACAGTTAGGCAACCATATACAGCACAGTCTATTGGATGTTACTTCAGAACATGTTTTTATGCATGTTAAAACTTTTCTACATTTCTACAAAAGTATCTGTTGGTAGCTGGGTGTAAAGTAAATAATAGAGTCAATTATAATACTTGGATCATTTTACAAATATCACCACAGAATCAATCCCATCACCACAGAATATCCAATATATGATTAACATAAATTAACAATAAAAATAATTTGAAACAAATAATATGCAGAAAACATTCAGGTCTTGCTGCTCCAATGCTAAAAGAAAAGAAAAGAAAACTTCATTACTTGCAGTCACAAAGTAAGGGCACACCCCTTAATGTCCAGTGATCTGGGTTCTGTATAGTCTGGAGAAACACCTTGAATATAAAGTTGAGTGTCAGTGTACCTGGTCTTCCTGTATACTGGACAGGATTATAGGCTGATGTCCTGATGTCACTTGATATCTGCTATATTGACACTGCTGACAGCATAGACATGCACCACTGGCATAGGGGTAAAGAGAACCTGCCATCCAATGGAAAAAAAAAGACAGTCTCATTCAAGAAAGAAACTAAAAGCTTTTACAAATACCTAAAACAATCACTATTTAACACAAATTTATCACTGCTTGCACAATATTTCAGCAGAAGATATACAGCTGCCATACATAAATTTGGTTCACCACTTTTAGAAGCAACTTACTGCTATATTTTTGGGCATTTGCACCATACATTTCTCTCTATATTTTATGAGGCATACCTTTGGAGAAGATTCTGTTACCTTGCTGCTCCGTTTGTCCCACCCTGCACAATCTAGAAAGAGTCCATAAATGTATACCCCTCCTACTTCTCCTGGAGGTGGTCCTGTCACATTCTCCCTCACCATTCTTGTTACATTATTGAGTAGCGCAACAGTGTCCAGGGCCCAACCTTTAGCCAGGTTTGTACATGTTGTCTCTTGACACATAGCTGTTAAGAAACCCTTATATAAAGTAAAGGAACTGAATCACTCAGTGATATGATAACTTGAAATTGATGATACAACCAACATGAAACCTAATATGTTCCATCAACTATGTTCATGGAAAAGCGTAGCTGAGGAAAAGCATGAAATCTTAATATAGTTTATGAAAATTCTTTTCCCTACTAAATGTCAGTATCCAGTTAAAATGATCAATAATCAATATCATTGATCTGGGGGATGATCAATAATTTTACTAAGCTCCAATTAAAGCAGAGCTAATTCTGTCCTCACCCAATGGAGGACAGCAAAACTATTCATTAACCTATTGGGACCTATAACGTCCCATATTCTGCAAATGTCTCCTCAGCTACATGTCAAAATACAAAACCACCTATTGGTCCTTTACTTCAGGGAAACTAATCCTTGGATATTGTACTGCTTGGAACATATTTATTAACTCAGTGCTAATTGCCAGGGTGGGGTGTTAGGCATGGTTTTTGGGAGGATTCAACTTAACCACCACCCAACCCCCCCAGACCCAGACACACACACTACTGTATTTACTATATTTAGCTCTTTTTAGGGGCAGGAACAGACCAGATATACCCCTGATTATTGAAAAAAAAAATCTTGAAAACAGATTGTGGGTTGTTATGGGTTAGGGTGGGTTAGGATTAGGTTTAGTATGCTATTTACATGGATAGCCTTGTAAAAGGCTACATAAGTCAGTGATACATCAGTGTGTGTGTGTGTGTGTGTGTGTGTGTGTGTGTGTGTGTGTGAGAGAGAGAAAAATGGCTGTTCTCAGGGCATGTTTGTGTATGTGTGTGGTCTGCACCTTGGTAATCTTAATCTTTCTGATACTCATGGGGACCAAATGAATACAAGGACTGCCAATGCATTTACATTATAATGACAGTTCAGTGACAGCGACTTGTGGTTTGAATGACAAGACTAATCAAGTCTAGTTTGTTGCTGTCGCTGTCAACTGTTTTTAATAGCCAGTGAGGCATACTGTAAACATTAACGTTGGCTAAGAGAACCAAGATGAACCAAAGTTCCAGTAACAATTTGAAAGCACAATTCATAATCACAAAGTGTATGGTTGAGTGCCTCTTCTAAAGCATCCATTTTTCATTTCATGATTCAGCAGGTAATTTATCACTGATACACTCTAGAAGACTAAATATGGCAAGTAGCAGTAGTCAAACATCTTTTTTTCCAATGCAAGGCAACATTTGCATATAGAATCACGGACATGCGTATCCAGACGGGACTAAAATTATCGGACCACCGCTGAGTTTGGCTACTGCACTCTTATGCAGGGTTGGGAGGTTTACTTTAAAAATGAATTCTGTTACAGTTACAAATTACTTCATAAAAAATATAATCAGTAACGTAATCCAAGTATCATAATATGAAAGTAATGTAATCTGATTACTTTTGGATTACTTCAAGGTCACATATGTAAATAAAATCAAGAGAAAAGCAATATGAACATCATCAACATCATCACAAAAGCATCTAAAACAACTTTAGAGTTTCAACTGAAGTTATGATGAAAATGAGAAGTAACAGTGGAAATGAGAAGTGACATATCTGCAAGGGCAGTGACCAATCGAAAATTTGAGGATCAAAAATATTATTAATTTTCATAATTTTGCTACATGATTCAAGCTTAATTATACAGTAAAAAATTGATTCAGAAAATCCAGTTCTCTGGACATTCTTTGTACATTTTGTACTTATACATTCAAATTTCATTAACTAATGTTAAGTACAATATATATATATATATATATATATATATATATATATATATATATATATATATGTTTACACACCCCTGTTAAAACGGCAGGTTTTGTGATGTAAAAAAATGAAACCACGATAAATCATGTCAGAACTTTTTCCACCCTCAATGTGAAATTACAATGTATGAAAATTAAGTGCAAAACAATCAGACATATTTTAGGGAAAAATAGGAAAAAATAAAAAAGTTACAATAAGCTGGTTGCATAAATGTGCACATTTTATAATTGGGGATGTAGCTATGTTCAGAATTAACCAATCACATTCAGATAACAATCATTCAGATTTTTCAAGAAAAAGTTTGATCTCTGTGACTTTGATCATGGCATGGATGTTGGTACCAGAAGGGTTGGTTTGAGTATTTCATAAACTGCTGATCTTCAGGGAAATTCACAAACAACAGTCTCTAGTGTTTACACAGAATGGTGCAAAAAACAAACAACATTGAGTTCTGTGGGTGGAAACACCTTTTTAATAAGAGAGGTCTAAGGAAAATGGCCAGACTGGTTGCCAGGAAGGATGTAGTAAATAATTACTTTTTACAACCATGGTGAGCAGAAAAGCATCTCAGCATGCACAAAACTTCGAACCTTGAGGTGGATAGGCTACAACAGCATAAGACCACATTGGGTTCTACTCCTGTCAGCCAAGAACAGGTATCTGAGGCTATCATGGACACAGGCTCACCCAATCTGGACAGTTGAAAATTAGTCCAGTTTTGGTGATTCTGTGCCCATGATAGCCTTGGATTCTTGTTCACGGTTGCAAAGAATGCTTATTTAAGTTACTATAGACCTCCTGTCAGCTCAGAGCAGTCTGGTCATTCTCCTCTGATCTCTCTCAGAGATAGGTGTATCAGCCTGTAGACCCTCCGCAGGATGTTTTTTTTTGTTTTTCTCACCATCCTGTGTAAACTCTAGAGAATGTTGTGTATTAAATTCCCAGGAGGTTTCCACAAAGGTTTCCACTGTGGCATACTGGTTATCTCTAGCTGTTCCTGAGTCATGCTGCTGTAGGTCCTCCTCAAACCAGCTTTCACACCTTCATGACAAAAGAATTAAAGAGCAGTAAAACCTTAAATACAATATATAATAAAATGGTGTATTTTTTCTAACGTACTTCTCTACAAAGTATTTCTTACTGTGTCTTGGGAATGTATTCAGAAATGGGTTATGCACATGAAAGGTGATTTTCTGGGTTGCCAATTCAGATTATGCAAATCATCTGCATTTTGTTTCCTGTCTCCGATGTTGCCAAAATTTTTCTTGAGTAGATAAATTTTGACTTATGATTTTGATAAATGTTGACAATGTAAGAGATTTGATCAAAAAGTTGTTCTCAAAATTATCTTTATAAAGTACTATTCAGAAGGGTAATGTGGGATAATGAGATAATGTAGGAGTATCTCTGAGATTTTAGTCCTTTCTACACAACCTCAGTAATTTTTATGGACTGCATGTGCACATGCATCTAGAAAGATTACACTGTATTTTATCTTAGATAAAATGATCAGAAGAAAGAACTCCAGGTAATATATATCCTATACAAATTGACATGTTGGAAAAGATTCCATTATATCCTGTGGGTTTTGCACTTTTTCTTTGGCATAACTCCAGGGAGCTAAATATTTTTTTGTCTCTCACAGAAACCAAAATAAAACCAAGTATTGGCTGCAGAGCAATAAAATGCAGATGGAATTTAAAAGGACTTGAAGCAACGTTTCCAGGAGATTCAGGTATGGTATTAGTTTTTAGCACAGGTACAGCCTACATATGTTATGGTCATGCGACCTGCTAATTGCGCAGCCATGCACTCTACAAGTGCTTATAATAAAAGTCAAAACAATCAGTTTGTATTAAAATGAGGTTGTACACATTTTTTTTTTAGTGTGACAACCATGCTTGACTCATGAAGACATCCTCACCCTCACGTCCCACTCTCATTATTTATAGCTAAAAAAAAGACTTTCTATTTGCTATTTTGAGTTTGAATAATAAGCAGACAGCACATTCATCTGCTACAATTAAAGCTCACTTGTGTTGGTCATATTTTTATTGATTTTTTATTCATGTCATGTCGACGCCCGAATTGGCGTCTAACTACACTCACCAGAATTCAGCATGGCTTACAAAAAAATGGGCTTAAGTCCAAGGTCATCCCCTAACTATTCCTGATTGATGGCTTTGGAGAGGTGTAGGCCCCAACCAGCATGTGTGAGCAGGGTATTGTTGCAGTGAAATGGACTTGGGGAAATGCATGGTCAAATACATACTCTGTTTAAAAGGATGATGCAGGCTTAATGTTAATTAGTAGTGCCATATTTTTGTATTTAACATTGACCTTAAATGACACTCAATTGTAATGAACAGCAGTTAAGATGGCATTCCAGGGCCCAGGTTATAACAGGGCCCTTTTCTAACTGCCAGGGTGGAGAAAGGTTTGCCTGTGATTGGATTTTAGTGAATGAACATAAACAAATGCCTGAAATCATCAGATAAGCTGCTAAGACAACTGCCAGATACCTCTCACAGGGCAGGGAAGGAGACCCCCATCACCCACATTGACATGAGGAAGGACTCCTCATTGGACCACAGGTTGACCCTAAACACCAAACTAATTTCTAAGGTTTAGGCCAGCACTGCTGTAAAAAAAATCCTTAGGACCTCTGGATGCAGCAGCAGGGGCTGAAATGAAGAAAGGTCACAAAGACCCATCCAAACCCATTCATACATATGTTTGGAATCCTTAAAATTGACATAAACTGTGACATATCCACGTCACATTCATGTAAAGAACAGTTTAGGTTGACAGAAAATGTTTGATGACACAACAGTTTATATTAGCTGACCTATTAACACAAATAAATGCATGGGTGAGAGTTCAACCATTTCTTATCACGTTTGGACTCTATGTGCTCTGCAGAAGGCCTATAATATTTTGAAAGAGGTTTGGAAAAGAAATAATGCAAACTTTAAAGACACTTCTCCAATTGTGTAATTTACACTATGCAAATGAGTTCCACACTAGGGTGGGCTACAGATGTGGCCTTTAAGAATACGCGTTTTTTCACGTGTTTTCACGCGATTCGTCACGCGTGATCAAGCGGCACCCTGCACGCTTCATAGAATTTAAATTCATTTGTTGTGCTTCACAGAAAATCCACCAGGTGGCGCACGGAGCAACATACTGTAGCTCAATACACAGTACACTTAAAAAAATGGAATATGTGGTCGGTTAGATTTAAGAAAAAATATTACGTTAGGTTTTCGTTGGTTATGCTAAACTTAATTTAAACAAATTTCTATTTACAAGACTGAATTAATATAGATAGTACATAGTACAGGTATAGTACTATAACCATAGTATTTAAATGAACATGAATAAAGCCATCTGGTACAATAGTGTAGTGGTAATGTGGCTGTTATACTACACTAGCCCTCTTCAGAGTTCAATCTTCAGCTCATGTGATTTAATTTTTTTTTTTCAGTGCACTGATGGAGACCTGAGTGCAAAATTGCTCACGGCAACCGCAGCTCCAAAGCCACCACAGCAATCGCAGTCCCAAGCCATCACAGTACAACTCCCCATGTGGCATTACCAGTGAGTAGTAAAAACTATTTATTTATTATTTTATTATTTGTTTATTATTCATTAGCAGTGCATATTTATTTATTAGTGTCTTTCAGTAGTTATGATATTTACTCTTGCATATCTAGTGTTAATAAAATTCATTTTATTACAACTGTGTCTTCCTTGTTTTCATGATCAGTGGCTCTACCAGTTATCCAGAATCTCATAAATCCTTCAGGTAAGTCAGTTGGCAAACTCCCTTCAATTTACTTTAATTCCAATTTATTTAACAATCATTTTGGATTGTTCTCATATTGTTAATGTGAAATTCCTTAACTGGTGCCCCGAGGTAAAAGGAGGGCTCATGTAACCGAAACTCACTACGTCATCAGTGCCTTGAGTAAAAATCACTATACCATAGTGTACAATACCCAAAACATTGTGACATATTGTAGTTACATCAAATTATCAGACAATTCTGCTGGACTTAATACTGCTCTTTGCTTGAGCCTGTGTTGAACAAGAAAATTGGGCTTAAGTCCATTAACTGAGACATGACTGTGTTTTGACATAATCTGCCCTGTCTGTGTGCAATTCTCATGTAACTGCCTGTATAATGCTTACATCTGTAGTCGTATCTGAGGTTTGTATAGCAATATGTACAATTTCATTATTACATTCTCACTATGCATATTTATCTCTGAATACAACCCAATGCATACTTAACACAAATATGAATAAGGCTCTAGATTATTATCAAATGAATAGTACTGTGGTCTTACTCATTAATAATTGATTAACTCAGTAATTACTCATTAAAACCTCAACATGATGGTCATTGTGCAAGAACATAAAAACTACTAAGAAAACTGGACAAAGTACATGCAGTTGTCGTGGACAGTGTCTGCAGTAGTGAGCGACTCTATTAGTTCATCCAGAAAGTCCAGACCAAGATGGCAATTCTGCAGCAGTAACCATCCTCCTTGTGACACGCTTTGGGTCAGCAGCCATTTTGCATGAAATTCATGTCCTTGTCTCATGGAAATAGCCCGACAGAGGACACTCTACAAAAACAACAAAGACTCAGTGCTAGGCTGCCTTTGTAAATAAGAAGTTAAGTATAGTCTTTTATTAATAGTGACCCTTATTTAAACCTTAACCAAACAAATAAACATAATATCCAAATGGTCTTGGTGCATTTTAATTATTATCTAAATTTCTTTTTTTGTAATCCCTTTTCTTGTAATTGGTCTGAATGCATTTAGCACAGTAAACTACTGCACAAATCTGTTGAGGTCAATAAAGAAAATCATGTTCTTTTATCCATAAACATAAGTACCTGGTGTTTACTAGATCTTTGACTGGGACTGGTATATATGGTCAGATGTTATAAAAATAGAGCTTTTTTTTTGGCAGAAAACACTCAAGGTGGGTTTTGTGCAAAAATAATTTATGGAAAATACCACTAATCCTCAATGTTAAGTATGGTGGCAGATTTGTGATGCTATGCGGCAGTTTTTAATACTTCTAAGGATACATGCTATCATGGACGTCATAAAGCACCCAGAGATTTTGGCTGACTCTGCCAGGAAGATACTACCTCTTGGTTGGATCTTCCAGCAAGACAATAATCCAAAACACAGCTAAATCCACACAACCAGTTGACCAGAGAATCAAACATTTCACATGTCCAGCCCAGTCCCCTGAACCCAGTGGGATGAGTTAAAGAGGCAAGTCCACAAGGATTTTGTCAGATTCTGTCATTGAGGAGTGGTCTCAGATTGCTCCGTATTCTCCTTTTCAAAAATTATAGGAGAAGACTCAGTGATATATGACAATGAATTCAATGTTCTTCAGTGGCCTTCCCAGTCACAGGATCTGAATCCATCCCCTTTGGGATGTGGTAGAATGGGATATTTGCTGCATGAAAGTGCCATTGAAAAAATGTGCAGGAATTGTGTGATGCAATCATGTCAACAAAGGAATGTTTCCAACATCTTGTGAAATCCATGCCACAAAGAATTGAGGCTGTTTTGAGAGCAAAGGGAGGCCCTACCCAGTATTAGTATAGTGTTCCTAATAAAGTGTTTGGTGAGTGTATGCTAAAATGTACTCTATATGGCCAAAAGCTTGTGGACACCTGACCATCACACCCATATATGCTTTTTGAACATCCCATTCCAGATTTATTCTCCCTTTTGCTGTTATTATAACCTCCACTCATCTGGGAAGGCTTCCACTAGATTTTGGAGCATGGTTGAGGAGATTTGCTCATTAAGCCAAGAGAGCATTAGTGAGGGTCACACACTGACATCAGGCAAAGGTCTGGGGATTCAGGATTCCAATTCATCCCAAAGGTGTTCAGTGGCATCCCCAAGGTGTTCAGCGGGGTTAAGGTCTGGTGCACCCCTTATTACTTCACTAGCATTGCTACTAAATGCAGTAGTACATTTACAGAGCTGTGAATGTGAACAAGAATCACTAAAGAAACATCCAATTTTAGTGAAATTACTCAGAAGGTCAAAATTCATTTAGATGACTGCCTAGCCTGGTTCTTCTTTCTCCAAATATTTGTGCAATGAAAGCAACCTTGGAGCTGTACTGTATGTACTACAAAATAGATTGTTGCATGGCTCATACCTTCAGCACAGACCTTATTCATTCATTTTCATTAGGGATTTTAAATGGTTTTAAATAATAAAAAATTACTCATTACCAAAATACTCATTTGCCACTTGCGCAAAAACCCTTGTACAGAATTCTCTGAATACTGTCTCCAAAGTACATGACAAAGGACACAGGATAAAAATCACTGCTTCTAGCATTACAAAATGCAAATCATTGGTCATGTGTTAACAGTGTTTCATGATAGAGTTATGTGGTAGAAGCACAAATTTGTCTTTGCAACTAAAACCCTTGGGGACTTTGAAGTTAATGTATTTAATGTATTGCTTTCTATGACATGCAAAGAAAATAAAATTTGATATATGAGTGATACATTCCTGCAGTAGAAAATTACTGCCATAAATATAATATGTATTTCCAAAAAAAATCTTATTTTATATGACTGGTGTGGTAACGTACCTTTGTCTTTGCCATCCTCTCTATATTCTCAGTGGGGTCTGAACCCATAGAGAGAAGGCAGACAACTGGTGTCCTCGTCAGTCTCGGTGCACAAAGCATCCATGTCACACCCTCTGCGTATCTGTGTCCTATTGATTCTGTGATATATCTCCACGCCTGCCAAAAAATTTATAGGCCTGTGTCAGGATTTTTACAAACATCCTTTTACAAATATAAATTTATTGATGTGGTTAAACATACAACCTGATGTCTAAAAATTCAGATTACAGTTAGTCAATTTTAATTTTAAATTTTAAATTAGTAAATTAGTCAATGCTAATTTTAAATTTAATCCATTTGGTACAGTATAATTAAAAAAATTAAAAACAAAGACTCTGGTCTAAGTGCTATACAGTGCATTTAAATTAATACAACAGATAAAGATAAACAAAGAAATATATATATATATATATATATATATATATATATATATATATATATACACACACACATATATATATATATATATACACACACACATATATATATATATATATACACACACATATATATATATATATATATATATATATATATATATATACATACACACACACACACACACATTGTTACTCTGTTGAAGATGAATGAATGAATACACCTAAAGCAAAATACACGATGAAAAAAAGTTACAATTTAAATAGATCAACACTGGATGAAAACCTAATGTAATGCCTTAAGGAAAACCTGCTGATAAATTACGAAAAGGCCTATAATTAAAATACAGACTGGGGAGTTTATGTATATAAATCCAGGAGTGCCAGAAGAAATTTGGGCCCCCTGACAATTTAATTCACTGGACATCTTTTCTCAGTGCATGAAATGGGTAACCCTGATTAGTTCTCTAGCATACCTACTAAATGACCTCTGTATTCCCTGTTCACTAAAAAAATCCAATTTTAGTGAAATTACTCAGAAGACCAAAAATTCACTTAGATGACTTTCTTTCTCCACATATTTGTGAAATGAAAGCAATGAAAGTTGTGTGTTAACTCTCCACCCAACATTAAACTCGACTAACTATATTAGAAGATCTCTAAAATCACATAATCACTATGTGAAAATAAATGTCAAAGAATTCATACAATCCATTGAAAATATTTGCTATAGAGGAGAGAAGACTTTCTGTTTAGGATTCCACCCCAGTTCCACCCCACACATCTGCCACACTTTCGGACATTAACAAAAATGCATTTATTTCAAGAATGTTCACAGAATTCTTTGTACAGCCTATAAAAAACACTTAATAATTAAACTCATACCAACTTTGAAGTGACAGATATGTGACATTAATTTGAAAGATATTTTTGTCAAATGTAATGTTCCTGCATAAACTATTATTATTATTATTATTATTATTAGTAGTAGTAGTAGTAGTAGTAGTAGTATAAAATATATAATTGATAACTTTGCATTGTACCAGATACTAATTTAAAGCAATTGTGAATTATTTTGTTTTCTAACATAGAAATCACAAGAAAAAATGGAAACATTTTAAAAAATAAATACAATTATTCTTTTTAATATTTGGCCTATATTAATCCAGGACTTGAAATCCATATTAAGTGCTGGATTAACATAGACATTCACACGCAATAATTATAGTTATTTTTTTAAATGTTCTTAATAAGTAACAATTCACTGCCTTTACTTGTTGTTTTTGAAGTCACTGAGATATGTTGTGTTGTTTCCATCTATTGTACATGGTCACTGTGTTTATTTATACATACACATACACTATATTACCAAAAGTATTCGGTCACCCATCCAAATGATCAGAATCAGGTGTCCTAATCACTTGGCCTGGCCACAGGTGTATAAAATCAAGCACTTAGGCATGCAGACTGCTTCTACAAACATTTGTGAAAGAATGGGCCGCTCTCAGGAGCTCAGTGAATTCCAGCGTGGAACTGTCATAGGATGCCACCTGTGCAACAAATCCAGTCGTGAAATTTCCTCGCTCCTAAATATTCCACAGTCAACTGTCAGCTTTATCATAACAAAATGGAAGAGTTTGGGAACAACAGCAACTCAGCCACGAAGTGGTAGGCCACGTAAACTGACGGAGAGGGGTAAGCGGATGCTGAAGCGCATAGTGCAAAGAGGTCGTCGACTTTCTTCACAGTCAATTGCTACAGAGCTCCAAACTTCATGTGACCTTCAGATTAGCCCAAGTACAGTACGCAGAGGGCTTCATGGAATGGGTTTCCATGGCCGAGCAGCTGCATCCAAGCCACACATCACCAAGTGCAATGCAAAGCGTCGGATGCAGTGGTGTAAAGCACGCCGCCACTGGACTCTAGAGCAGTGGAGACGCGTTCTCTGGAGTGATGAATCACGCTTTTCCATCTGGCAATCTGATGGACGAGTCTGGGTTTGGCGGTTGCCAGGAGAACGGTACATTTCGGACTGCATTGTGCCGAGTGTGAAATTTGGTGGAGGAGGAATTATGGTGTGGGGTTGTTTTTCAGGAGTTGGGCTTGGCCCCTTAGTTCCAGTGAAAGGAACTTTGAATGCTTCAGGATACCAAGACATTTTGGACAATTTCATGCTCCCAACCTTGTGGGAACAGTTTGGAGCGGGCCCCTTCCTCTTCCAACATGACTGTGCACCAGTGCACAAAGCAAGGTCCATAAAGACATGAATGACAGAGTCTGGTGTGGAGGAAGTTGACTGGCCTGCACAGAGTCCTGACCTGAACCGACAGAACACCTTTGGGATGAATTAGAGCGAGACTGAGAGCCAGGCCTTCTCGACCAACATCAGTGTGTGACCTCACCAATGCGCTTTTGGAAGAATGATCAAAAATTCCTATAAACACACTCCTCAACCTTGTGGACAGCCTTCCCAGAAGAGTTGAAGCTGTAATAGCTGCAAAAGGTGGACCGACATCATATTGAACCCTATGGGTTAGGAATGGGATGGCACTTAAGTTCATATGTGAGTCAAGGCAGGTGACCGAATACTTTTGGTAATATAGTGTATCTGCCAATGAGTGAGCTATCAGTCTGAATCTATTAGGGCAGGGGTCTGAAGAAAAAAGTATGCCTGCTTGATTTCTTAATTTCTTAATAGATTGCTTAATTTGATCTTTTTAACTTATATAGCCAGTTTTTTTTTTTTATTTCTTAAACTTGGGTTTACTTTATGTATTTTGTTAGTCTGATGCTACCATGTCTACCCAAAAGCTTGGTGATTTGATATACATCAATACAATTATTAACATTAATCTTTGAAGAAAGAAAAGTGGAGGAACTTTGTAGCTAATCTTTTTTTTTTAGATTCAGTTTTAAGTGATAGCGATACTCTGTGAATCTTCATTCACAAGGATGCTCATTTATAAATCTGTTAACAGAGGCCCGAAAATTTTATTTTAAAATGGCTTAAGGACTTTTGCAGTAATGTGTGGCAGGCCTTAGTTTGGACATCCCTGTATAAGGGTATTCTGTGCAATACTAGCAGTGGCCAAAAATAGTATGCTGTACAAATGATGGAGACTAAACAGGTGTGTCTGGCAAACTATCACTATGCAGTATGTTATTCTCTGCTCAGTTATACGAGTTATAGAGGCATTAATCACATATCTGTAAATCTTATTTGTATATCAACTGACTTACTTCTAAACACTCAGAGCTGAACCTGAAGCTAATATGAGCCAGATGGTTTATTTATACTGGTCATGTTATTAAATCTATATACATGTACCTTCACACCTTCTGTAAAGTGTGTGAGGAGCCTTTCTTACGCAAGTAAGAGAGAAGTTGACAGACAGAATCTGACAGGCACTGTGATTCTGAAGCTCAGTGGCTGATCAGCTGTTCAAGCTCATTTCAGGGATGCTTTTTATAGCAGTAGCCACATGATACATGTAGGGAACATTTTAGCCTCTGACAGTTCATGAATGATTAGATTCAATATCGCTGCACTATTTTCATGGTAATTAAATTCGGCTTATAAAATTGCTAAATCCCTACCAGGAAAAAATGTAAATTGCTGGCTTTCATGACTATTGATTATTAATATAGTTATAGCATACACTACTGAAGGAAGGTGTTATAAATCCATAAAAAAACCTCTCAGTGTTCTCACGGATATGCTCTAATGTTAATCTCTAGCTCTTTGTGGTTCCTAACCATTTTGGCAAATTGGTATTTTTTCCCCAGGTAAACTAAATTAACACTGGTCAGTTTTTTTTTTAAATCTCTCAGTAGTTGTACATGGCATGTGAGGAATTATGTGATGGCTATGTAATATTAGAAATAATTGAGGGGTTATTTTTGTTTATTTTAGTTTATTATATGCTACCTGTGCAATAGTACAGTCAGGGCACCAGCTTCGGATCAGCAATAGCTTGTGATAGGCATCCCACAGACTGTCATATCCATCAGGAAGTGCTGCATCCTCAAACCAACATCTCCAGGCCAGGTCATTGCATGCCACCTGTTCTAGGAGTCTAGTAAAGGGCTGCAGATTGGATAGGTGTACCAGATTTAGCCACGTCATATCTATGATCCAACGCCTTGGCGTGGGCTCCACTGAGTTCAAGTCAAGAGATGCTCCACCTGGAACAAATCAGACCACCAGAGGGCAACCTCTCCCATAAATTTTTAATTTCTTCTTTGGTTCTTCCACTGATGTACAGTGCACACCTGTTTTGTGTTCCACATGGATTATTTCTTAATGTAGTGTTATAACATATTTCTGTGGAGTTTTCTTGCCTTGCCCTGCATTTGTCTTGGCATGTGTTATTTTTTGTTTCTTATCCAGCATTTGTTTGTTTTGGTTAGTGTTTTTAAAAAAAAAACAAACAAAAAAAAAATAGTGGGTTAAAGAGCAAAGAGTGATGTCCCACTTCCTTCCATGACAATTCAATGACCACAAAAAATGCCAGAGCTGCATTATAACTATAAAGATCCATAGATAACATTCTGGACATGGAGGTAAAGGGATCATGCCTTTGTTTGCAAGGGCAAAATTGACATGCAATTTCTCTGTGAATTCAGCTTGAGTGGTGTATAGGCTTTGGCATGTAAAATTTCAATTACACTGTTTCACAACAAAAAGAGAATTTCCTTATTGTAGAGTATTCTGCAAGTGGATTACACTTTGTCCCATATGCAGTTGTAAAATTTATAAGACACTTTGAAAGTGAGGAGATAATGGCGTAGGAAATAACCGGAAAGAGCAATTTGCATACACACAATAGTCTCGCGTGTCATGTTCACAAGGTATTTAAAGTATTTAAAAATCTTTGAAATAATGACAAAAGACAAAAGCAAATTTTCCCATTTTATTCAGAGGAGTCTAAGTGATATAAATAGTTAGTTCCAGTCCACTAATTTGATTGGTTGTGTAGCGTTCCAAGAGTGCCTGTATTTCCTATAAGCACACTGGGATGTTTCACTGTGTCTATCACTCTTCTTGTCTGTGTTCACCACGTAAAATTCCACTTCCTAGTTCAAACCTGTTACTACAGTAACCTCGTAATACAGTTACTGCAATAGTAGCATCATCAGTGGACAGGATACTTTTCAGGAATATAACTTTATAACTCAATATATGAAGGTTCCTCAGATTAAGATGAAATGGAAGAATGGATGCCAATTTTACTAGAAGCATCTTTAATGGGAAGGTACAAATCAGTGTGAGCTAGCTAGCAAGCTAGTCGACATCCTATAAAGTGAGTGCGGCTTCTTCAGGCTCTGCTAGCAGAGTAAAAATAAATTAAGCAATATCGTCCTGTGGGCTTGTGCCTATGGCCAAGCACAGCCACCCTGATATTCAGTACAATCACACTCTTGCTTGTGCACTTTATAACTTCCTTTATAATAAAATCACAGAGTTTTGCTTCAGAATCACTGTGTAAAGGGTATCGTGTCAAGCTTGTAGACAATTAGTACGATGACCTCTTTAATGACTTGGAAATCTTGTTAAAATATGTTAATCACTTGCATTTATATACAAACAATCCAATATATTCCCATAATGGCAAATTCATGGTAATTAGCATGACTCAGTTGTATGAATGTAACACTTACAAATCACATTACAAATGTAATGTAAGTTTTAAGGTTGTGGTTAGTGTTATCTTTTTTTCACTTCATTTGTATGCAACTGCAAGGAATTAGACCACATCACCCTTGTTCATTTGAATATTTTACAAATTGCTCATGTGATTAGGTTTAAGCAATCGAAACTATGTCAGCAGTGAAATGTGAGAGGTAAGAAACAGTAATGCAAAATGTAGGCAAATGTAAGTAATAGGTTAGTACATCAGTTAAGACAAGCCAAGATAAAGGCATCCAAAGAAAATGTTTTGTGGATTGGGGATATCATACTTCACAATAGCCTTTTCATTCCTGGTCTACATCATGTGCTTGAGACCCTAACAATTGTTATGATACTACTATCAGTAGGGAAACTCACGCAGTACACTTATAGCTTTGCATTATGTATATATCTCAAAATTATTGTGATATTATTATCTGGGTATCTGTCTGTAGAGAATGTCATACCAAACTTATTAACATACCTTTAATGAAGTGAAGTGACTTGTGGCCAAGTATGGTGACCCATACTAGGAATTTGTGCTCTGCATTTAACCCATCCAAGTGCACACACACAGTAGTGAACACACACCCAGAGCAGTGGGCAGCCTTTTTTTGCTGCGGCACCCGGGGAGCAGTTGGGGGTTCGGTGCCTTGCTCAAGGGTCTCACCTCAGTCGTGGTATTGAGGGTGGGAGAGAGCACTGGTCATTCACTCCCCCCACCTACAATCCCTGCCGGACCTGAGACTTGGACCCACGACCTTCAAGTTCACCTTCGGGTTGCAAGTCCAACTCTCTATCCAAAAGAAGGGTGAAAAGGAATTTGTGATCCTCATACAGGCCTCGAACTGTATAGTGGAACACCTCATAGGTCAAGAAATCCATGATGTAAGCAAGTCTTCTGGATGTAATTTGAGACTTTGATGACTTTTCCAAGGAAATATCAAAAATTAGACAATTTTATATCTAGCTTTGGGGGGTCTCATGGCTAAAATGGCAGACAAGACTCAAGACTGTCATGACCAAAGAACTGCCTTTGAAGCTTTGAGATGAAGTTGTTAGGTGGAAAAACTACAGACAAGTTATTAAAACACTGGCAAAGCTTTGAACTTTCTTAGCAGTACTGTGAAATCCATTATAACAAAGCAGAAAAGGTATGGGAGAATGGCCAGAAGGAAGCCACGTTTGAAAAAGGCCATGTTAGAAAATCTGAGAGCATCTGGAGAAAGATTTTCTAAAGACTAAAATTGAGCTATTTAGTCTAAAGACCAAAGCATAATGTTTGGTGCAACACCCAAGTAACAACATTCCTATGATCAAGCACATTGGTGGTAGCATCATACTGTAGGGTTGCTTTTCACAGAAGGAACTGGAAAGCTTGTTGCCACCACAGGAAATATGTATGGAGCCAAATATAAGCAAATTGTTGAGGAGAACCTGTTCCAGTAAGGCAGGCATCTGCATTTAGGGCAAAAATGTGTTCCAACAAAACAATGAGCCAAAGCACTGGGCAAAAACTATAAAGGAATGACTTGAAATTAAAGGTTTGTTTTGGAATGGTTGACTGAAAGCCCAGACTTAAATCCTATTGAAAATCTGTGGCATCACCCAAAAATTGCTGTCCACCAACATTCTCCATCTAATTTGAAAGTTGGAGAAAATTTGCATTGCGGAATGGAAGAAAATGCCAAGATTAAAATGTGCAAAGCTCATATAGACACATTTAAGACAACTCATATCTGTAACTGCTGCAAAACGGCCAATTCACACTGAAATGCTAATCAGTTAAGCAGTTATTAGATTTTGAATTTTCAAATAATTCCAAGGACATCTAAATGCTTTATTTAATTTTATTTCTGTAGAGAGGCAATTCAGATGGAGCAGAAAAAATCTCATTCTGATATGCTTAAATTTGATGTTGCAATACAGCATAAAGACAAATAATATAATCTACACCATATAAACAATATAAATAATATATTATAATATAATATAAACAATAATATAATATAAACCACACCATGTGGTTACTCTGTTATGGGCACCTGTATGAAATTGAAGGTAATTAACTACATACTGTATGTCCACTATATTACCTTGGGACCACCTGGTTAAAAGTAATTGCAAAAATAGCTAAGAAGAGGGAAGATGAGAAAACGAAGGTCATGCTATTCACCAGATCAGCAAAACTTGTATATTTATAAAAAAAAAAAAAAACAGCAGATCCAGAAAGCCGACCAGCAGACTGTGCAGGATAATTGTGAGTAAATTCATAAAAACAGGCAAGAAACAGCAGGAAGGATTGCTATAAACATCAATGACAACTTGGTGCACAAACTATTCAAATAGGATCAATGGGTACAGAGGGAGAGTAATGCAGTCTCAGCCTCAAGAATTAGAAATTTGCAAAAGAACATGCACAGAAACACAGCAGCTTCTGGAGAACTGTCTCATCAGCCAACCTTTTTGCCAAAAAGGTAAAGTCTTCGAGTGGCTCTCCCAGAGCCCTGACCTAATAGTGCATCTAGGGGATGCAATGGAGAAGAAATAGGCAGATTACTGATGCTCTAGTGGGGATGAACTGAAAGATTTGTTGGTTGAAACTTGGAGGAAACTTCCTCCACAACTGTTACAGAAACTAGTTGTTTCCATGCCCAGTCATTGTCAAGAGGTTTGGCAAAACTAAGGATGGCAAAATAAATACTAAAGCACTGTAACTGTGATCTTTAATGAAGTCACTTTTGAGTGTACAAATACACTATATGGCCAAAAGTCTGTGGACACCTTCCCATTATACTCATGTGTGGGCCTTCCCTAAAGTTTTGCCACAAAGTTGGACGCACACAATTGTAAAGAATGTCTTTGTATGCTGTAGCATTACAATTTCCCTTCCCTGGAACTAAGGGGTCAAGTCCAATCATGCTCAAGCATGACAATGCCCCTGTGCACAAAGGTCCATGATGACATGTTTGCCAAGGTCGGTATGGAAGAACTCAAATGGCCTGCACATAGCCCTGATCTAAACCCCACTGAACATCTTTAGGATGAATTGGATCACCTACTGCACCCCAGGTCTTGTCCCCTACATCAATGATTGACCTCAATACTCTTGTGGTTGAATGGACAAATCCCCCCAGCCATGCTCCAAAATCTAGTGGAAAGCCTTCCTAGAAGAGTGGAGGTTATTATAGCAGGGACTAAAACTGGAATGGGATGTTCAAAAAGTAAACATGGGTGTGATGGTCAGACGTACTTTTTGTGTAATTCTGGACAATATATCTATTATTTTTTATATTTCTTCTTTAAAAAAATTATTTAAAATATAAAAACGCCACTGGTTTGACACATTGTCTTCTAAAGCAGTGAAACTCAGATTTGTGGCTTAAGTGTCCAAATACTTTTGAGTTTCTGGGGCCACTATACAGTATACAATACAATATACAGTTTCATCCGAAAGTATTGGATCGGCAAGGACCATTCTTTTGTTTTTGCTATATACCGAAGACATTTGGGTTTGAGATCAAAAGGGGTGGGGGTGATCAGTCTCCTCTTCAGGAGGTGAAATGCATGCTCAAATAGGTTAAGGTGTGGTGACTGACTTGACCAGTCTAAAGCCTTCCATTTTTTTCCCTAATGAAGTCCTTTGTGTTAGTAGTGTGAGTCATTGTCTTGTTGCATGATGAAGTTCCTCCCAATTAAACTGGATACATTTCTTGGTAAACTGGTAGACAGAATGTTTCTGAATTCATTCTGCTGCTACCATCATGCCAGAAGCAGCCATGCAAACCCAATCCATGACAATACCTCCACCATGCTTGATCAATGAGCTTGTATGTTTTGAATCATGAGCAGATCCTTTCTTTCACCACACTTTGGCATTTCCATCACTTTGGTAGAGGTTAAGCTTGGTTCCAGAACTTTTGTGGCTCGTCTCTGTATTTCTTTGTGAATTCCAATATGGCCTTCTGATTCTTACTGCTGATGAGTGGTTTGCATGTTGTGGTATGGCCTCTATATTTCTGCTCTCGAAGTATATATTGAACTGTGGATTGTGATATCTTCATCCCTGCCCTGTGAAGATTGTTGATGATGTCACTGACTGTTGTTTTTATTGTGAAATATTGTGAGAGCTGAGAGTGAGAGTTTTATTGTGAAATATTGTGAGAGCTGTTTGTTCTGTCATCAACTGCTGTTGTTTTTCTTGGCTGACCTGTTCGATGTTTGGTTGTTGGTACACCAGTGGTTTCTTTCTTCTTAAGGACATTCCAAATTGTTGTATTGGCTATACTTAATACTTGTGCAATGGCTCCGAATGATTTTATCAGCTTCAAGATGACTTACGTTTCTCCCATAGACAGCTCTCTGGCCTTCATCTATGGTTAATCCTTTTTAACAGCAAATGCAGTGTTCACACGTACACATGTGGGCAACAAGAAACACCTGCCAGTCATATGTTCCAATATTTTTGATTTTTGAAAATGGTTGGGTTCAAACAAAAGGTGCCATGCTCTAATTTGCTACATCTAGATGTAAATATCAGGAAATGAAAGCTGGAATTCTGATCTATTGTCTCAAATCCATCTTTTGTGCATAGCAAAAACAAAAGAATTGAATATATATATACACATATACACGTGTATATATATATATATATATATATATATATATATATATATATATATATATGCACATACACACATATACACACACACGCACACACACACACACAGATGTACATGAGTATGAAGATCTGCAGTGATTTTGTAAAAGTCTGAGGATAAGTGGAACCTTGATTCTTGATAATTCTAAGGAAGTTAATAGAGATTATCTGAAATCTTCCATTTTATCTTACAACTCCACAAATTATTTTGGGAGTAGTGTTCTATTATTTTTACAAATTAATTTGACCTTGACATGTCCCCCAATATTTTTCCTTACAATAAATGCATTTTATAGGAACTATTCGCTGATAAATAAAAGGGTGTGGTTGATGAGGTGATTGACAGTTTTGGATAGACCTGTGGATAGCTGTGGACAGTTCTGTAGCAAAGCCATCTCTTGCCCTCAGTGGGGAGTTCTTCCAGTATGTTGATCATTTTAAGCTAGCTTGTTGTACTGATATTATAACTAGCAATCCAACATGAGTGAATGACGTGATGGCATAAACCAATGCAGCTAACACTAGGTAAACTTCATAATAGTCTATGATGTACTCAGTCAGTTGGTAAGCTCAAAAACCTTTTCCTGACAATGGTAAAATCAATATACCTGCATGCAAATTATACAGCTGCAGTTTAACATTTTACATATTAATTAAAAATGCTGTAGTTACCACTTTGAATTAGCCAATGCACCATTTTAAGATACACTTTAGGTAATGAATCGTGGATATGCATGTACAATATGGGTGGGACAGAGGCGGCCCACTGCCTGTGCAGCTGAAGGTTCAGGCTCCAAGGTCTCTATTATGCAGATTCTGGCTCCCATTTTGACCCAAAAAAGGCTTCAAAAGCACACAAAAGGAATGAACAGCACCATGTTGTATACAGTCATTGGATTACACAGAATAGCACCTTCATGGGGTGGAGCCACTGGAGTGGAGCATGGTCTACACAGAGGGTGAATTTGAGCCCCAATCAGTAGTACTGACGAGTAAGGACACGCCTCCTCACCAGTGTTGTACTGTACTTAGACTTAATACAACACAATTCTGAGAGAAAAATTAAGGGAGTAAAGGGCCCCCACAGAGAGCCACTTTAACTTTTACAAAGGCCTACTGCCACTGCTCTGACCACTGAACCAGATATGATGCCCCTTTTTTTAGCGAGCTCAGTCAGCAAGCTGCTGAGGTCCGAATAGTTAGGCACAAACGTGCAATAATATCATTCTAGCCATAAGGAACTGTGTCACCTGCTCACTTGGTTACCTGGTCTTGGGCAGGCTGCAATTAATTTAGGGATGCACTTGCCCATGACCCATTTGTAAGCCCAGATACTCCGCCCATCCAATCGTACACGTCACCAGGTTCTGGTCAAATTTTTGAATAAAAGGTAGACATGCCTAGCCAGTCCAGAGCTTATCCATATGAGGAATTGGATATGCATGAAATTTTTAAACTGCATTCATATTGTGGAAGTCCACAGGGCAACAGGGAGTTTGGAGAGTGGGGAGCCATGGGCAGTGATATTTTGTTCTGATACAGGAATTAGAAGTGCTCTGATGGTAGGGAGGTCTGTGTACCACTTCCCTGGGATTGTGAAAACAGATATAAAACTGATCAACTGGGCAGCTTCAGCCAGTGAGTCGGGTTGGTGACATTCGTCAGAAGGTGGGTGATGAATTGTTCCAGTGCCACCCTTTCAATTACCTTCTTGGGCTGTGCCAGGTCCATCCTCAGACAGCATTTGTCGGAGTCGAGGAATCTCTGGGTAAAGGTAAATGGATATGGAGTGGAAGTGCTGGAAACGATTGATGCATTTAACCACCACTTTCTGGACTGCTGGGTAATCAAGAACTCCTTCTAAATCATGCTGTATTTGCTCCCCCTTACCAAGAGGAAGAGCAATCTCTGCTGCCAATCAATACTATAAATTATATAAATTATATCATCAAAATATGCAATGGCATATGTGCTGTGCAGGCAGACTATTTTGCCCATGAGATGTTGAAACATTGATGGGGCTCCAAATAATCCAAACGTAAGGGTGGCAAATTGGTGTAATCCAAACAGAGTAGAGGAAAGTAGTTTTTTCCCTCATGATATTGGAGTCATGGGGATCTGCCAATCCCACTTTGTAAAATCTAGTGTCGAATAAAATCAAGCTATGCCTGATTAAGCAGTTCATCAATGCATAGCATTGAGTATGCATCAACTTGACTTCTAAAGTTCACACAAAAACAGACCAGCCTATCAGCAAGACCATGGGGCTGCTCCGATCACTGTGGGACTCTACGCCCATGTCGAGCATAGCCTTGAGTTCATCCAGAACCACATTTTTGTGCTCAGGTAAATGGTAGGGGTGGCTGGGTACAAACACCTCTAGAGGAGTCTCAAGGTGTTCTATAAGAGGGCTCTATGAGGGCTCTATAAGGTTGGGTGACTGGGTAGAGGCAAAAACACATCAGAAAATTCCCCTTGCAACCTGGCAACCTGCTCTCTGGAATGGTGAGAAGTGGTCTTTACTGGGGACTGGAGTAAATTGGCCAGCACCTATTAGACTTACTTTGGGTCATAGCTCCTTCTACTCAGGAACAACCATCGCCAGAGCCACCGGAACCACCTCTCTCCATGGTATCACGAGATTGAGGTGGTAAAGTGCATCATTTCTATCCATCCGCCTGACCTCACAGTTGACTTCTATGACTTGCCATGTGACCTCAAAGGGCCTTTGCCACTTCGCAAGTAATTTGGAGCTCAACATGGGTCATAATATGAGTATCTTATGTCCAGGAATTCCCATAGCTGAGTTCCCTTTTCATACAGTCTGCATGGTTGTTCCTGGACCTGACAGAAATTCTACTGTGTTAGCTGACCCAAGGTGTCGAGTATTGCTCTCAGGTCCAGAATGTACTGAATTTAGTTTTTGCTGTTAGCAAACCCCAATTTTCCCTAATGATATCCAAGACAAGCAGGGCTTGCTTCTGTACAGTAATTAGTAATTAGAATGGGGAGAACTCATGTACAAACTTACAAGTCATATTTTTTAGGGTTTGATTAAACCATTTGACAATTCCATCTGTTAGCAGATGGTAAATACTGGTGTGAATTGATTTAATCCACGATAATTCGTACAGTTTGTGAAGAGTGAGTGACATAAAAGTAGTGCCCTGGTAAGTCAGGGTCTTTCACTTTTGGGGTTGATGGCAGATTCGCCAGCTGACATTTGCGTCATGCCGCACACTACCCAGCATACAACACCGTGAATAGAATAGAGTAGAATAGAATAGAAATGTGCCTTGAGATGGTTTAGTATATTATCCTGCCTTAAATGCCCAGCCATGGGATTATGATGGAAAAGCATAGATTATGATGGAAAAGCATGGAAAAGCATTTCCCTGTGGCTCTTTAGTACAAACAATTGGGTCATCTCTTCCTTTGTTTGAGTGTCCCGCATCACTTGATATAATCTGTCTCTAATAAGAGAAAAATATGGGTGCGATAGTGCAACATTCATCTGGATTTGTTGACCATCAATTACTTTCAATTCAATTCAATTCAACTCAATTTTATTTGTATAGGTCTTTTAACATTGAATATTGTCACAAAGCAGCTTTACAGAAATATATAAATTCAGAATATAATTTTGTTTATGAATTTATCCCTAATGAGCAAGTTATTAGGATACCGGATAGTGTGATTATAAATAATTCCCTTCTAAACTGTATATTATATGGTCAAAAATTGCAATCGTGTAAACTCAAAAGTTCATCATAGTTTACACATGAAGTCTATTTTGTTGAAGTTATCGACTGTTCACTGATGGAGACTTGAGTGCAAAACTGTTCATGGGAATTGCAGTCCTAAAGCTATCAAAGCAATTGTAGTCTTAAGTCATCATAGCAAAACTCTTCATATCAATTGAAGTCCAAAGCCATCTTAATGGTAAGTGTCTCCAAGTGGTACCATCCATGGTAATCTCATGTACCTTTAGGCTGTCTGTGTGGGGCCATCCTCAGCAACAGTGAGTGGTTTTTAAGTGATGAGAAATCCAACCAGACATAGGGCATCAGGATGGACCAGGCAGGTCCGGAGAGCAGAAGGGGTCAGGATCACTGGCATCTCAGGAGTAGCTCAACAGAGACAGAGAGAGAGAGATTTTCACTTGGTTGAAGGTGTGCCTAAGAGTTTCTTTTTGTGAGAATACTCCAAGGAGACATCCCTGCAAAAGGTGTCTCCCTGACACAGAGCTGATGTTGATGGCCCCAGCACCTCCCCAGCACATAATCCACACTGTGCCACACTGTTCCACAAACATTTCCGGTACTAATGTCTGAAAACTTGTCCCGAGAATTAGTGGATGGGTGAGGACTAACTGCTGCCTCTACTCTATGCTTTTGTCCACAGAATTGAATCGTAACTGGCACCAACAGATACTAATGAATATCCCCGCCTGGCCGATCCATTGCAGTATTGCTTTCTTGATGCTCTGGTACTCTAGTTGCACACGTGTCAGCAGCTGCTGGGTGGTGAGCTAGGGTTCCACTGACAGCAAGGGGAGGAGGCTTAGGGCCCACTCATCCTCATGCTTGAAGAACTCCACAAAGGCCTTCAGATCATCCATAGAGCACATCTTCATGAGTACAGCTAGACCAGCTGGAGCAGCCATAGATGGGGGGTTGCAGCTGGAGGGGCCGTGGATTGCAGCAGCATCTGGAGCACCTGTCAGTCCTCAGTCTGCTCCTAAGCAATGGCTTCGAAACACTACTCTTTTTCATGGTGTGAGTCAAGGAGGTCCTGATGTTGTGTTCGGCGGAAGCTGGTGAGTAATTTAATTATCTAACTAAGCCAGGAAGTTTCCATGACAGCATCTGCTACCTCCACCTGGGTTTGGCAACACTGTAGAACCTGCTGTGTGTCAGTGTGAAGGAGACATCCAAATTTTTTTGATGGAGCTTCAGGTTCACTTTTTTCATTAACTCAGCAGAATAAGTAAATCAAAATGTCATCTCAATATTTAGTGGCTTTCGCCTCGTTCAATTCAAATCAATTCCACTCATATTCAAGCTCACACTCTGAGCGCGTGTGTATGTTGTGTGCAAACATCTCTGGCTCATCTCTGTCTGGCTCACAGTGTCACTGAAAGGACAAAAATAAACAAATATTACATACAGGGGAGAATCATCATGCCTCACCTATTGATCATCCAACCTCTTCTCTGCCTGCAGCTGATGCTTGACCACGCTTGACACATTTCTTTGTGTCACTGCTGCAGGTCAAAAAGAGTCTAATGTTGCTGCTCCTGCATCTGACCCTGTGCCATGACTCGAACAACAGTGATGCATTCTCTGTGAAATGGGCATGGACCCATTTTCTCACAAATAGCCTAGCATACACTTACAGAAGTTATCCAGAGAGACAGCCACTACAGATCCCTCTAGGGACCAATATGATGCCACAGAGGTGCGGGGGTGTATGGACTCAAAATCAGTATGTTAGCCTACTAGAATTGAGGGAAACCTGGCTATCTATCAAGACACATCATGTCCTGCTTCACTTAGACAACATATTGGTGCCATGAGATCAAAAAAACATCCTCTCTGTCAGAAGGAACTTCCTTAAGTGGGCTCAGTGACAACTGGACTCACTGAGTTCGACTTACAAACTTGCAAACAATGCATACATCCAGAAGAGTGTTACTTGCACCTCTTGTTTTTCCACCTCTTTTGCTGATTTTACTCACTCACAAAATTCAGCAATCTAACCAGAGTTCTCCTGGTGGTTCCAAAATGGCTAGCAAAAGTCTGGTGCCCATTGTTACTCTTGCTAGTGGTTAAGATGCCCTGGAAACTTCTTCACTGGGCAGATTTATTGTTACAGATGAATGGAGAGGTGTGGCATTCCCAGCCAGACTATCTGCATCTGTTGGTCTGCTCCCTCAATGTTGTGAACATCTTGATGACTCTAGTGTAGCAGTCCAAGAAATGATCCTGAATGCTAGAGCACCTGGTAGACGCTTTGGCTCTATGAACACTGGACAACCACCAGATTCCCTGACATTTGCAACCATCACTTCATGACTTTCAAGCTACAATCAAGTGGTTCAAAACCAAGCATGTGAATATGTTTGAAAGGCCTAGTCAAAGTCCAGATGTCAATCTGATTGAAAATCTGTGGTAAGACTTGAAAATTGCTATTCAACAACAGTCATTATTCAAGCTGTTTGTGACAAGGTCCATTGTTAAAAGCACTATACAAATAAAATTGAATTGAATTAATTGCAGCCAAATGTGGTTCTAGTATTGAACATGTGGGTGAATACTTATGCAATACCAATACATGTCTGCTTTTTTGACCTTTGTCTCACAATAAAAATATTTTGCACATGTTAGACATATTGTGTAAATCAAATGGTATAGATGATCCATTTCAGGTCCAGGGTGTGACATTAAAATGTTGAAAGTTCAGTGGCACTTTATGGGAGCTAAATGACAGATTTTTATCATGAAGTACAGCAATTTCAGTTAATACAACTGTCTAACAGAAAGAAAGCGTACATCATTCTTTATAAGACTAAAATGTATGATAGAAAATGTTCAAAGTTTAGTGTTCATTATAATTTGACCCATATGCTTATATGTCTCACTTGTTTCTCAATGAGGATAACTCAACCCAGCAGCTGGCCCTCTAGAACCCTCATTGTGACAGTAAAGTCCACAGCTGCAGTTTTAGCGTTGATTTCAGGACTACAGGTTGGGTTGGCCAGTTTTGTGGTAATGTAAAGGGTAAATCCTTTCATCTTCCTCTTTATCTGCTATTTTAACCTGTGTG
Source organism: Pangasianodon hypophthalmus (assembly GCF_027358585.1). Classification (NCBI taxonomy): domain Eukaryota; kingdom Metazoa; phylum Chordata; class Actinopteri; order Siluriformes; family Pangasiidae; genus Pangasianodon; species Pangasianodon hypophthalmus. The sequence goes on from NC_069710.1 coordinate 9,551,283, forward strand.
GAGAGTGGAAGTGGACAATCGATCAAAAAGAAAAGATAACAACTGATAAGATAAAACAAATGATAAAGATAATTAATAAACTGTATGTGAACTGCATCTTAATGTCAGTGTACATAAAGCAATAAAACCATTGGTGACTGATTTTGTATGCAATCTTTTACTTTATATGTTGAGCAAGATGTAGTGAAGTACTTCTCTAAAATGTTGTCAAGAACAGGATCCAGTTCTTCCCCAACATCTTCAATGAGTAGGGGTTTGCCAAGAGACAAAGTATGTTCTAGAAAAAGTGCTTCCAGTAATATATTCTTCAATTCTACAAAACATTTAAATCATTAAATAATTTTATTCTATTTATGTATTTTGCTCTCAATACCTGTAGCTCATTATTACTTTCACAGTTCTTGATCCAGGTCTTTCCCTGGCCTTGAGGGTCAATGAGAAGTGGATATCGGGAGACACCAATAACAATGATTCCATTCTGAACAGACAGTTCATCATTGGGCAGGCCCTGAAGGTCCCACTCACCTATAGTGACATTGTCTACCAGCACACTGCTGACATTCAGGTTCTAAAAGAAGAAAATGGGGAAAAGGGTATATATTTTTTTATTTTGTTTTGATCATTACCTCATATTTTTTTATTATAAAACAGCAACAACGACAACAAAAGCACACTACAAATTTAAGTTATTTACCCGATTTACATACCTGACTATACGGAATATAGCTGATATGCATTTCTTTCTTCCATTGCTCTAGAAGATGACTGCCATACTCCTAGTTGAAAGGACCAGAATAGGACAGGAACCCAGTAGCTAGTAGCACGTCTCCCATTAGATGGTTTATTTGCCGCTGGAACTCAGTACGGCTCTCTGTCCAGCGGATCTAACAAAGATTGTCATTCTATTCCATAAATGCATAAAAATAAAAACGTCATTCACAAATTCATAAAAATTATGAGAGAAACCACACATCCAACTGAAATAAAACTGTGCTGAAGAAAACAAATGCCTGAAATATTTTGACACAAGCACTGGTACCTAGAAATGAAAGAACTAATATAAAAGACCTAATATAAAGAATTTCACCTACATACAAACAAGCTACACTCACAGAACACTTTATTAGGACCACAATGTTTGCATCATGCACTTCCTGCAGATTTTCCAGGTGCACTTTCATGTTGCGAATCTCCCACTCTACCACATCCCAAAGGTGTTCTATTGTATTCAGCTCTGGTGACTGGGAAGGCCACTGAAGAACAATGAACTCATTGTCATGTTCATGAAATCAGTTTGAGATGACTTGCTTTGTGACATGGTGCATTATTATGCTGGAAGTAGCCATTAGAAGATGGGTAAATTGTGGCCATGTCTTCATGGTGCACATGGTCAATAACAATAATCAAATAGGCTCAAATAGGTATCAGTGGGTTTCGCATAAAAAAGGGAAGGTTGTATGTAAAATAAATTTATCCCACTGTGAAGTTTGTTGCCATACCTAATAATATTGGGCTCTTTGTTCTTGATGGCCAGGAAACTTTAGATAAAAATCAAGCTAAACTGAACTGTCAAATCTTTGAGGACAATAATCACAAGTATTCTATTATAAAAATGACTATAAAGCTGTTTAAAAAAAATAAGATATCAAGATATCTATGTATATATTTTTAAGGACCCATCTTTTCTCCACCGAGTCCATCAATGAAGCAGTTGCACTGGACATTTTCCTGCGGCACCCTTCAGCATCATCCAACAGTGATTGCTTCTCTCTCACTGCACTATCATAAAGTGCCTGTATTATACACCATGAGAAAGAACTGCAATTAAAATAATGCAAACTAGTCACTAGCCACAATGAAAATTTTAAGTATTTGTAAATGAAAAGTATATGTATATATGTATACAGTTGGGGTCATAAGTTTACATACACCTCGCAGAATCTTCAAAATGTTAATATATATATATATATATATTTCTTTTTAAAGAGGGATCATCAAAAAATTGCATTTTGATTTTTGATTTTTATTTAGTACTGCCCTGTATAAGCTATTTCACACAAAAAAAAACAGATGTTTGCATATGTTTACATATTGTGGACTCACAATACAAAATAATAACTGAATTTACACAAATATACCAGGTCAATAGTTTCCATACACTTAAATCTTAATACTGTGTGTTGCTACCTGGATGATCAGTGACTGTTTTTATGTTTTGTGACAAGGCCCTTGTATGAGTCCCTTGTTTGTCCTGACCAGTTATACAACTATTACAAAAGGTGCAAACATTCACTGATGCTCAAGAAGGCAACACATTACATTAAGAGCCAGGGGGATATAAACCGTTGAACAAGATGATCGGTGTAAATTGTTATTTTTCTTTATTTTTTCATTTAGTACTGCCCTTCAGAAGCTACAAAAGATATTTACATTTCCCAGAAGACAAAATAATAACAATTCACAAGGATTTTCCTGAAGAACAGTGGAGAGCTTAATTGCTCAGGATAAACTAGGGACTCTGTGAACAACTATTACAAAACATAAAAACAGTCGATGAACATCCAGGTAACAACACACAGTATTAAGAATCAAGGGAATGTAAACTTTTGAACCGATTATTTTGTGCAAATTCAGTTGTTATTGTGTCTTGTGGACTATATGTAAACATATAGTATATGAACTCACTATATATAGACTATATGTATAATTTTATCAAAGTCTGCTTTATTGTCAATTCTGCCACATGTTCAGCACATACAGAGAATTGAAATTATGTTACTCTCAGACCCTAGGTGCATACAGATAACACACACAAAAAAATGATGTAAAAATACAAATGGATACATATAAATACAGTATAAATGTAGATCCAGAAGGCACAACAGATAGAGTGCAAACAGTGCAGATGTAAAGTGAGTAGTGCAAAGAGCTTATCAGACTGTTTAAAGTGACAAAGTTAAAGTGTCAGAAGAGGTAGTTTACAGTCCAATGCTGTATGAGGTAGAGCATAGAATAATGCTGCACAGGTGTCTGGAGCAGGTGCTGTGGAAGTTGGGGGGGTGGGGGAGGTGGGGTGTCAGAGGGTCAGAGTTTTGTCAGTGCATTATATATATATAATTCTATATAATCCTACAAACAGGGCACAAACAGATACCTTCTAGTAAATTATTATTTTTAAAAAAAAATATAATACCCCTATCCCTATGCACCCAAGAGAGTGGGATGCCTAGAGGATGGGACCTATGGTTTGTAGTATTAGACTAAAGTATCAAGTTTATTCAATTCCAGAATGAAATACCCAGCTTAAACAAAGCAACAAGTGTGACAATTTTTTAGAAATAACTAAACCAGAAACATGTATGAACTTAAATTTGATTTTGCTTTACTGTTTAGATTTGTTTTAACTAAGTTATCAGTCCAGTGAAAGAAATAAAAAAAAGATAAACAAATAAATAAATAAATAAAAATTAAGGTGAATTATGTGTGTATTTAACAAATTATCAGCTCTTGGTAGCACAGTAAAATGGTTAAACTAATCCAACACACATTCAGGGACAGTAAATGAATGCACAAAATAATAAACTCCTTTCTCACTTATTCTCTCTCTCTCTCACAGGGTGAATTTAGCTTAATCCATATGAGTGGCTAACAATTACTTTTAAAACATGTCAACTAGCTACACAACATATATAACCAAAAGGAATAATTAGAACTTTTGCAGTTTGAACATGTACAACGCTAATTGTGGGCCCACATGCAGTTTTCCTCACACACAAAATAAACAACCATTGCAGGCCTGTTCAATGCCAGAGCATGGTATGGCTAAACAACTAGCCAGAGGAATCTTCTCTTTTTAGACAAAGAGAAGCAACTTATAGTTCAGCAGCAGCAGATGAGCAAATTGTCCTTCCTGAGATTTCCCTTGTCCTTCCCTGATGAGGGCTCAGTGGGGAGGGTGGTGAACAGGGAGATACAGTATGTTAATCAAAGGACCTACACAGCTTTTCCAGTCACAGAGGGGTCTATCTGACCTTGGTCCTTGCTAAACGGAGATGGCCGTTCCACAGTGTGCAAGTCACCATGTACAAGCACAGTCCACAGCACCTGAAGTCTAGTACCTGCCGGCTTATTAATACTGAACTCGTTCAGTATGCACCAATGCACGTAACTCGTCATAATTCATCACAGCTGAACTGTATCACTGGTCTCTTTTCTCTCTGTGACCTTTCAATTGATGCATTTTCTCAAACACCTTCCTGTACACCATCGGCCAGTGCCCCTCCTTCTAGAGGAGTCTCTGAAATGGGAGGCTCTCTGAAAGACATCTGGAACATGGGGTGGACAACTTTCTCACCCAACCTAGCAGTTTCCTCAGTGCAGCTTACAGGCTTTGTAACCTTCATCGGCACTAGAGTCTTGGCTTACAATAGGGATATAGGGACACTGCAACAGGTCTCTCTAGCCTTGGCCTTCACCAAAAGTCACAGGCTGAAAAATTCTGACATCAGAATTCTCTGAATCAGAAATGGTCAGACCAGCCTCTGCATTCTGGGTCCTGTCACCAATTGCAAGCTCAGAAATTGTCTGTTGTTGAAGCCTTGTCACACATCTCTGTGGGGGACCTGGTAGGTCAGTATCTAAAGGCATCCTCACCAGACACACGACAGGCAACAGATGATTGGAGTGTATATGAGCAGGGAGCCCATAGTGCACAAAGTATTTCTCAAACAGAACCTTGGCAACAGTCAAAGCCTTTTGGTTCTTTGTTGACAAGGCCTGGGAATAGTGAAGTGATCAGTCACTAGAAGTATGCTTGCAAATCCCTCCGTGTCCAGCTCTAGCGACAGGAAGTCAATGTACACAGTGGGCCCTTGCTCGTGATCTTATTTAAGAGAGCTGCTCTCTGAGAGGGGGAGTCTTGTGTGCAATGCACACAATTCTTAACATGCTCCTCGACATCAGCACCCATCGTCAGCCAGTAAAACCGATCTTTAATAAGCTCTGCTGATTTCTCTACACCCAGATGACCACATTTGTCATGGAGAGACCTGAGCACCAAAAGAACATATATTTTTGGGCAGAATTAGCTGCTGCACTTCTGCCCCAGAGGGTCTTTGCACCCATCTATAAAGAAAACCATCAATCATTCACAGTTTAGGCACTTACCTTCGCAGCAGTGCAATTTCTCGTTCCTCCCCTTTAACATAGATAAGCAGGCACCCTTCGCTGACAGATTTCTTTACTGGAGCTATTGTGGGCTCAGAGTCTTGGGCATCTCACAAGCAACTGGGGTTTTGTAGTTCCAGACAACCTATATCCAGAAGGGTTGGGAAAACTTAATCATTGATAGCAATAGATGTGCCACTCTTCCCCAATCAATCAATGACTTTTAGCAGGCATTCTTCATGCTTCTCTAAGGGTTTCCAAAGATAATCAAATCATCCAAGTATACAGTCACATCCAGCAGGTGCATGTCCTTGACTACCAAATATTACCAAATGCCTATGGCACAGGCAGACAGGGAGAAAACTTTAAAAAGGTAGGGATTTTGTGATATCTGCTTCAGAGATCTTGCACAGAAAACCACTTACCCCTTTTGAGACAGTCCAGTGCATCGTCAATGCTTGGAACTGCTTACTAATCAGGGTTAATGTGTAGATTCAAGGACCTATAATCCACACACACATGTAGTCAGCCAAATTTCTTTCTTGCAAGAACTATGGTAGATACATAAGGGCTTCTTGATTCCTTTATGATCCCTGCTGCCCTTGCAAGTGGTGATGCAGGTCATCTAGATTGGCAGGTGCTATGTGGTGGGACCTTTTCCAGAATGGCTTATCGTCATGTAGCTTGATTTATGCTCTCATATTCCACTCATCCACTGAGAAGACATTTGTCCTTTCAGACAGTTTTCTAGACAGACGACCTGTCCACGCCTCTGGAATTGGTGAATGGCTAAAAAGTAATGGGTCAATCTGTGAGGGAAACTGTGACTCTTTTGCCTGTGCTACTGTCACAGTATTTGCAGCATGAAGGTGCACAATGACTGTGCCGGCTGGAATGGAGGTCTCATTGAGGGACTCGTTCATGAAGAAATTGTCCTTGTCAAGCATGCTTGTGGGGAGTGCAGGAGTTGAAGCAGGCTCTGCATTAAGGATATGCTTAACCAAAGTCTGAGTTTCTTGAAATTTACAAGTGGTAATCACTCAATGAATCAATCAGTCAAGGAATAACCACAAGGTGGCTGTAACAGGAGCTCTTCCCAGCTGGGCTGGTGGGTTTGTCCTGCATGTAAGAGCACACACTTCCATGGAGTGAATGGGGTTGGCACCTGAGCCCTGCCTGAAGACAGAAGTGGATGTTAGTCCCCACCAAGATCAGACATACAATCGGAATAATGAGGATCATGGCACACCAAAGCGAGGATGAAAATAAGCTCTATGTTACCAGCCATGATCTTTGGGAGTTCCAACTCAACTTCGATGTAGCTCTGGTAAGGATAACTATCATCAGAGCCACTGAGACTCACCACCACCCCTCTATTTATATGGACCTTGAAGGAGTCATCCCCAGAAGGTACTTTGGGCTCCCGCCTGCCATCTCTCAGTGTGCCATTCATGGATAAATTTCTGAATTACCTTCTGTGGATTCACTGGCAAATGACACTTTGCAACGACATTCCAATCATCACCACAATGGTAACAGAAAAAGTCACTGGGGCCCTGGGGTGGGAGGGAGCCTGACAGGTTGGGAACAGGGAAAAATAACTTCTGCTCTGACTTCTTTGTGGCTGGCTTAATAGCCATAACCTTTCTCAGTTTTCTCACTTCTCACTTCTTTTTTTAGTGCTTTCACATCCCCATCATCTTCTGGAAAGGTGTAGCAGCCACTGCTATAAAGGCTTCAACAGCTAGTACTGAATGTGTTGTCTGTGAGCCAGGGTAATCACAAACCTGTTGTCTCAATTTCCTTATTGCATCCTGAAGCTCTCGCATCTCCTGGTCCTCATGTGCCATCGTGCTTTTGACTTGAACTGATTGGGTTGTTGAATTAAGTTTGTGCCATGATGCCTCATACCCCTCTTCCAGGCAAATTTCATTCAGAAGCTGCAAAAAGTTAGGTGGCTTTTCCCTCCTCTCTCTCAATCTAAGAGTCAGGAGCATCATGTCAAACCATGTAGGTGCCTTAATGAGCTGATCAAGGTATGCCCCTTTGGCAGCAGAGGCTGGGAAAATGCCAAATGCATTCTAAGTGGCATCAATATACTCTTGGGGGAATGCATCTGCATTGCTGAAACAAACAGCTTGGGCAATTTCAGAGGCCATGCCATTAGGTGCTCCATAGCCTTCAACCTTTTTTCTTTGTCTGGTCATTCACAGGTATCAACCACGAGGCAGGCCTGTTCTACCCAGCTGACTAGCTGCTCTTTCCCAGGTGGAATGAGAAGAACTCACAAGGTTTAAATAAGAAATCAGCATGAGTATGACACTTTAGCAATGTGAGAAGAAAAGGACAATGGACTGTCCATGGTTACCCCAAGGTTGCATGCAGTGACAGATGATGAGTCCTGAGAGATGTCCAGAGAGATCACAAGATCTTGACATGGGGATACATCTCCTGGGATGAACTGTTCATTTTTGGTGGGATTAAGTTCCAGCTGATGAGCTGCCATCCATGATGAGAAGTCTGCCAGACACATTGAGATCTCAGCAGAAACATGAGTGTCTGAGGGAGAAAAGGTGAGGCTAACTTGAATGTCTTCCACATAGCAGTGGTATGAAAACCCATGTAAGGATATGACCTCACAAAGATATCAGGTACAAAGGGAGAACAGAAGAGAACCAAGCACTGAGCCTTGTGTGCCACCAGTGGAGAGCCTGCATGGAGCTAGATGTGGATTCCCTCCATGTCACCTGATGGATGACTGTTCCTCTGGGTAGGACCATTGCCCTGCTGTGCCATGAATTCAAAGACTCATGAAGATGGACAAGAGAGTCTTGTGGTTGACTGTGTCAAATGCTGCTGAAAGGTCCAGGAGGATGAGGACTGATGATAGTTTGGTTGATCTAGTGGCAGGGAGCCTCTCAGTGATGGCCACAAGGGCAGTTTCTATGGAATGTACCACTTTGAAGCCAGACTGGTTAACCTCTTGGATGTTGTTCTGGGTGAGAGAAAGTTGACTGTAGACAGTGCGTTCAAGGATTTTAGAGAGAAATGATGGAAGTGATACTGGTCGGTAGTTGCTGATGTCTAAAGGATCCAAAGTGGGTTTCTTCAGTATGAGAATAACCCTTGCTTTCTTGAATGCATTTGATACATGACCAGATGTTATGGAATCATTAATTATAGTGGCAGTGAGGGGGAAGAGGTCTTGTGAGATGGTCTGGAGCATTGTGGAAGGGATGGGATCCAACAGGCAGGTGCTTGGATCCCATGGTTTTATGTCTCCTTGCTTGTGTTGCTTGGCATTAGTGCAACTTGTCTGATCATTTTATTGATCATAACATTCTTCTAGATAGACTAGAAAATGTCGTTGGTGTTAAGGAAATAGCTCTCTCTTGGCTCAGTATTTATTTGACTTATTATCAGTTTATAGATAATCAGTTTACAGATACAGCTTCTGTTTTAGACCTACTACTCTTTTCTCTATATATGCTACCTTTGGGTACAATTATTCATAACATGCTTTAGCTATGCCAATGACACACATCTTAATGTTCAGCAAAGTCAGATGACAGACACCAGCTTAATAAAGTTGAGGAGTGTATAAAGGACATTAGACACTGGATGCCGGATACCTTCCTCCTACTTAATTCTGACAAGACAGAAATACTTTGACTATGTAGCTACTCTGGATGGCCTTTCAGTTACACCATGTTCAGCAGCAAAAAAAAAAATACCTTGTGATTATTGACTCCAGTCTCTCATTTGAAGAGCATGCACATAATATTACTAGGATAGCCTTGTTTCATCTCAGAAATATTGCTACGATTACTTATTGCTAAGTCACTACAAGACGCAGAAAAAATACTTTATGCTTTTTTACCTCTAGGCTGGACTATTGTAATGCCTTGCTTTCTCGATGTTGCAGTAGGTCCATAAACAAGCTCCAGTTAGCCCAGAATGCACCATACAGAGTCATACAAGAGCCAGAAGATATGACCACATGTAATCCACACTGCACTGGCACCCAATAAAATTTTGCACTGATTATAAAATACTACTAACTACCTATAAAGCCCGGAATGTTCTTGCATCTCATTACCTGAGCAAACTTTTGATCTTTTCTCTTAACTAATGGTGCAGGGCTAAAGGATTCATAGACAGAGTGTTTTGGTAACCTGGGATGTTTGGAAACTGTGCTTGTGTTTGTTGCTGGTGGTGTAGCCGGCTGTTCCCAGGGTGCCTTCATCCTTGTATTACCTTCTGGATCTCCCTTTTAGTTATGCTGTCATAGCTAGTCCTGTCAGAGTCCTTGCTTGAACTCTGTGCACAATGTACATACTTCTAAATCACTACAGGATAAGAGCATACCAAATATTCTGTTTTCTCTCCTCTCCCATTCTCCCCCTTCTCTCTGTGGAGTTACACATGTTAATCCTGTTTCCATCCCGATACCTAATGGCAGTCAGGGTGCCATTTTCTAGCCTGTAGAGGTCTGTGCATCCCTCCATGGATATGCCTCCCCAGACCATCACTGACCCACCACCAAACCGGTCATGCTGAACGATGTTACAGGCAGCATAACGTTCTCCACGGCTTCTCCAGACCCTTTCACGTCTGTCACACGCGCTCAGGGTGAACCTGCTCTCATCTGTGAAAAGCACGGGGACCAGTGGCAGACCTGCCAATTCTGGTGTTCAATGGCAAATGCCAATTGAGCTCCATGGTGTCGGGCAGTGAGCACAGGGCCCACTAGAGGACGTCGGGCCCTCAGGCCACCCTCATGAAGTCTGTTTCTGATTGTTTGGTCAGAGACATTCACACCAGTGGCCTGCTGGAGGTCATTTTGTAGGGCTCTGGCAGTGCTCATCCTGTTCCTCCTTGCACAAAGGAGCAGATACCAGTCCTACTGATGGGTTAAGGACCTTCTACGGCCCTGTCCAGCTCTCCTAGAGTAACTGCCTGTCTCCTGGAATCTCCTCCATGCTCTTGAGACTGTGCTGGGAGACACAGCAAACCTTCTGGCAATGGCACGTATTGACGTGCCACCCGGGAGGAGTTGGACTGCCTGTGCAACCTCTGTAGGGTCCAGGTGTCACCTCATGCTACCAGTAGTGACACTGACCCTAGCCAAATGCAAAACTGGAGAAAAACAGTCAGAAAAATGAGTAGGGAAAAAAATGTCAGTGGCCTCCGCCTGTAAAACCATACCTGTTTTGGGAGTTGTCTCATTGTTGCCCATCTAGTGCACCCGTTGTTAATTATATATTTATATATATATATATATATATATATATATATATATATATATATATAAACTTATATCTATAGTGCTGATATGTACATTGCATTTCTACTGCTTCTTGAATAAACAGACACATTTCCCCTATACTGGCATCAGGCATGGTTCAGCCGAAAATGACCATTTTGAAACTGAATCCATGCTTTCAAATGAAGCAATCAAGATGTAATTGAAGTGTAGACTGATATTATGCCTTGAAAACCAACGTGAGTAAACACAGTTATGGCATAAACCAAGGGAGCTAGCTAAATAATAAAAAAATAATTAACTTACTATTGACTGTATGACCTTAACTAACACTCATAGTAGCTTGTTATGGTTAGCCAGTCACTCCTTTTTAAATATACACTATTCATGGAGCAGAGCATAAAAGAGCACATATCTCTGTTCAGATGGGTAACTTACTGCAGGTGTCAGAGCTAGATGAACATCATGGAGAGCAGTGAATTTTTCCTCAGAAAACAGGTTGTGTTGAGTGTAAATGGTGACTGCTGTTTACCACTATATTTTCAGTTGGTACATTACATGAGTTACTTATACTTACATTACTTTGATTAGTATGATGGATTAGCTAGCAAATGGTCACTCAGTCAGTCATGACTCAAAACTCTAAAACCTGATATCAGTAAACTCAATATACACCATATGGCCAAAAGTATGTGGATCACAGCCACATGTGCCCATTCCAAAAATATGGGCATTGTTAGAAGCACAATACAAATAAAATTGAATTGAAATTGAATTTAATTGAGGGCCTGGTATCAATTCATTCTAAAGGTGTTCAGTGGGCTTGAGATCACGGCTGCAGGGGCACTGGAGTTCTTCCACATCAACCTTGACAAACCATATCTTTATGGACGTTGCTTTGTGCACAGGGGCGCTGTCATGATGAAACAGGTTTGGGCCCTTTAGTACCAGTTTCCAGTGTAGGGAAATCTTAATGCTACAGCATGCAAAGATATTCTAGACAATTGTGCGCTTACAACTTATGGAAACAGTTTGGGAAAGGTCCTAAACGTATTTGAATAAATGTATTCATTTCTGCAGACACTTGAAGCCAAGATAGAGGATCTTCCTACCTTTTGCACTTTGGGCTTTATTGTTAAAATTAAGTTTTTTGTTTCTTCATTCTTTCTACATTGATTGTTGACCCCTTTTCTTCAAGCTTTTTTTTTTTTTTTTTTTTTTAACAAAACATGATAAAATTGTTAATATGGATTGTTAATATGATTACATTGGATGCCCTTCCTGACGCAACCCGTTTTAAAAGTCAAAGTCAAAGTCTGCTTTATTGTCAATTCTGCCACATGTTCAGCACATACAGAGAATTAAAATTATGTTACTCTCAGACCCTATATGTATTATATACATATACGTATATAAAAATTAATATATTGTAGGAATCGAGATCATCAAACTGAAGAAACTGACTGTCTCTCCAACCACACACAGGACAAAGACATTCCTTTACACCAAACAGACCTAAGAAGGCTCCAGCTTGTCTAGGCTAAACGACCGGTCGTTAACAATTAAGGGATGCTAAGGGTCATCGGAATGCAGAAAACCCCCAAAAAAGGTGTAAATAACCCCTCAGTGAAGCTGACCTCAAGTTGACCACCCTTAACAGGGGCCTTTTATTTGGATTAGGGAACTGGCTGAGATTTATCACACTCCACTCTACACCACACTACATCCTGCTGAGGCTGGAATGACCTTTTGTACTTAACTGGATCAGCAAAAGGACTCCATGCCTAAGACTCCTATACACTTAAGAATGTTCTTTTCTTTCTGTGTGTCTGCCTTATCTTATTTCAGTGTAGTCGCTGGGTTGTGTATTAAGTCTGTATGGGGAGCATGCCTTCACACATGCTGTATCAAACAAGAGGGCAAGAGTCTAAGGTTAACTTACAACTCAGCTACGGCGACTTCTCACATGGTGGGAAGTCCGGTGCTACCTCCGAAATCATATTTTCAAACCAGCATTATATTGCAACCCCACTATTAATGGAATTATATAATATTAAACCTGTGGAATTCTGTAAATACGCCATTATACCCAGTAGCTAACGGTCACACATATGTCGTGTTTGGTATCTGTATGTTTGTCTTCATGTGTTGAAACTGTTGATGATTTGCAATTCTCAGTACCTTACATTATACAGCAATTATAAGTATTAAAGGTAAATAAGACCACATTACAATGGACACTGAGAAGGAGGTGACCCGGAAGGGGCCACTTGCAAATTAGCCGGAGGGCCAGACAAGTCGCTCTCCAATCATCTCCAAGCCAGCCTGTGGTTGGTTGAAGACCTTAGGAGGCCGGCTCATCCAAACTAGCATAAGAACCTTATGCCCAAGCAAGTAAAGTACAACAAGAACAGAAACAAAACAGAGCCGGAGCTGGAGCGGGAGCTGTCAGAGGGTCAGAGTTTGTCAGTGCATGGTGCAGAAGAGGGGAGGGGAGGCAGAGTCGGGAGAGAGTTGAGCTTCCTGACAGCCTGGTGGATGAAGCTGTGCTTCAGTCTGCTGGTCCTGGCCTGAAGACTCCGTAGTCTCCTCCCTGATGGCAGCAGACTGAAGAAGCTGTGTGTCGGGTGGGTGGGATCACCTGCAATGCAGAGGGCTTGCGGGTGAGACAGGTGCTGTAGATGTCTTGGAGGGAGGGGAGAGAGAAACCAACAATCTTCTCAGCTGCTCTCACTATGCGTTGGAGGGTCTTTCGGCAGGTACCACAAACAGAGCCAGAGACGCGTTGCAGGCACCATAAACAGAGCCGGAGCTGTGATGCAGCTCGTCAGAATGCTCTCGATGGTGCCTCTGTAGAAGGTGCACATGATGGGGGCCGGAGCTCTGGCTCTCTTCAGTTTGCGCAGGAAGTAGAGACGCTGCTGTGATTTCTTGACCAGTGATGCAGTATTGTAAGTCCAGGAGAGGTTTTCTGTGATGTGCACACCCAGGAACTTAGTGCTGCTCACTCTTTCCACAGTCGCACCATTGATAGTCAGAGGAGCATGCTGTGTGCGCGCTCTCCTGAAGTCAACAACAATCTCCTTTGTCTTCTCCACATTCAGAGAGAGATTGTTGTGTTTGCAGCACCCGGCCAGGCGGCTCACCTCGCTCCTGTAGTCTCATCTTTGTGGCTAATGAGACCCACCACAGTCGTGTCGTCCGCAAACTTAATGAAGAGATTGGAGCTGTGTGACGGTGTGCAGTCATGGGTCAGCAGAGTGAAGAGAAGGGGGCTCAGCACACATCCTTGAGGGGGCCCCTGTGTTCATTGTGATGGTGCTGGATGTGTTGCCGCCGACCCGTACTGCTTGAGGTCTCCCAGTCAGGAATTCCAACAGCCAGTTGCACAGCGAGGTGCTGAGTCCCAGCTGGACCAATTTGTGAATGAACTGTTGAGGGATGATTGTGTTGAATGCTGAACTGAAATCTATGAACAGCATTCTAACGTATGAGTCTTTTTTTGTCCAAATGTGTGAGGGCTGAGAGGAGAGCAGTGGCGATGGTGTCATCGGTCGAGCGGTTGGACCGATACGCAAACCGAAAGGGGTCAAGGGAGGGGGGAGGAAAGACTTGTTGTGGTGCATGACTAGTCGTTCAAAGCACTTCATTAGGATAGGAGTAAGTGCAACCGGACGGTAGTCATTGAAGCAGGAGGGGGACGACTTCTTCGGGAATGGAATGATGATGGTGGCTTTGAAGCATGTGGGAACAACAGCCTGACTAAGTGAGATGTTAAATATGTCTGTGAAGACATCAGTGAGTTCTACTGCACAGTCTCTCAGTACATGACCAGGTATGTTGTCAGGACCCGGAGCTTTGCGTGCGTTGATCCTGCTGAGGGATCTCCTCACGCTGTGCGTGGACAATGTCATCACCTGGTCGCCAGGAGGAGGTGGAGTCTTCTGTGCCTCAAAGTGAGCAAAGAAGGCGTTCAGCTTGTTCAGCAGGGAGATGGTGCTGTCACTGGTCTGTGGTGGGGGCTTGTAGTCTGTAATGGTCTGTATGCCTCGCCACAGGCTCCGAGTGTCTCTGCTATCGCTAAAACAATGAACTATCCTCCTGGAATACTGTCTTAAAAACAATGCATTGAATATAATTATTTTGATAATTAATTAATTTGATTATTAACTAATCATTGCAGCCCTATTGGACACACATATCTTTTTCCACTTTTTGCTAGAGGTATCTTTAAATACAATTCCTCACTCACATTCCATGATAAAAAATGGCATACCTGGTTCTACAAAGTGGAGAAATTCGATAAGTCATCCAGAATGTCTTCAGGATCCACTTTAAGAGAGAACACTAAGGAGCTTAGCTGGACAACTGTTTTAGTAATATCCTTATGCTCAGCAAGCTGTCTGTCAAGTGGTTTCAGACTTAAATGTTTGGTGGCTGCTCTTGTGTTGCTGGCAGCTCCAGCTGCAATATTCACAGTACACATTTATTTCACATAACACTTTCATTTTAAATCAGACATATTATTGTCCTCTATCCATTTCAACCATCATATCTTCTTCAGAGCAGAAAAAGAAATGTTGTTAATGTATGACTATCATTCAAATGTTATGAAGGTGACAGATAACCACATACTATATATATAATTTAAATTAAAATAAATTTCAGGACTGTTTTATCGCATGGACTGGGAGATGTTTCGGTTCGCATCCGATGGCGACATTGAGGTCTGCTCGGATACTGTAACGTTTCATCAAGAAATGTATAGAAGGCGTTTGGATCTACCCAAATCAGAAACCATGGATAAACAATGACGTTTGCGTGGCCCTAACCACGCAAACCTCTGCTTTTAATTCCTGCAATATGGAGGAGTATAAACAAGCCAGCTATGCCCTTGGTAAAACCATCAGAATAGCAAAAGGGCAGTGCATTTACATTTACATTTATGGCATTTGGCAGATGCCCTTATCCAGAGCGACTTACAAAAGTGCTTTGAAGTCCATCAATAAATACATTCTGATACTGGCTTGCTAGGTCACAAACTAGGAACACCATCAGTCCAAAAACTCTGTTGGGGAGGTAATATAGTAACAAGCTCTCAGACAATAAAATTTTTTTAAGCGCTAATTTAAGTACTTTAAGAAGAGGTAAGTCTTTAGATGTCATGACTCAGCTGTTTGGACCTCTAGGGGAAGTTCATTCTATCACCTTGGTGCCAGAACAGAGAAGAGTCTTGATGCACGCCTTCCGTGTACCCTGACAGATGGTGGGACCAGTTGAGCAGTGCTAGAGGATCGGAGGGAGCGTGGTGCCATGCGGGATGTGATAAGTGCTTTGAGATAAGGGGGTGCTGGTCCGTTTTTGGCTTTGTAGGCAAGCATCAGTGTCTTAACTCTGGTGCTGGCAGCTACAGGAAGCCAGTGGAGGAAGCGTAGCAATGGGGTGGTGTGGGAGAACTTAGGAAGGATGAAAAACAGTTGTGCAGTTGCATTCTGGATCAGTTGCAGAGGACAAATGGCGCTCAGAGGCAGACCTGCCAGGACTGAGTTGCAGTAGTCCAGTCTTGAAATGACAAGGGACTGAACAAGCACCTGTGTGGCCTCTGTGTGGAAAGAAATGGACGAATTCTTCTGATGTTATAAAGGAGAAATCGGCATGAGCGTGCCAGATTAGCAAAGTGAGAGGAAAAGAACAGTTGATTGTCCATGGTTACCCCAAGGTTACTTGCAGTAACCGAAGGCGAGATCAGAGAGTTGTCTAGGGAGATTGCAAGATCCTGACATGGGGATGAATCACCTTGGAAGAACAGGAGTTCTGTTTTGCTACTATTAAGTTTCAGCCGATGAGCTGTCATCCATCATGAGATGTCTGCCAGACATGCTCATATCCGAGCAGAAACATGAGTGTCTGAGGGAGGGAATGGGAGGATGAGTTGAGTGTCATCTGCATAGCAGTGGTATGAAAACCCATGTAAGGATTTGACCGCACCAAGAGATCGAGTGTAGAGGGAGAACAGAAGAGGACCAAGTAACTGAGCCTTGTGGGACCTCAGTGGAGAGTCTGTGGGGAGCAGATGTGGATCCCCTCCATGTCACCTGATATGACAGACCTTCCAGGTAGGAAGCAAACCATTGTCATGCTACACCACGAATTCCTAGGCTCATGAGGGTGGACAAGAGAGTCTTGTGGTCGACTGAGTCAAACGCTGCTGAAAGGTGAAGGAGGATGAGGACTGAAGACAGTTTGGCTGATCTAGCACCAGGTAGCATCTCAGTGACAGCCAAAAGGGCAGTCTCTGTGGAGTGTGCCGGTTTGAAGCCAGACTGGTTGGGATCTTGGAGGTTGTTCTGTGAGAGATAGAGAGACAGCTGATTGTAGACAGTTTGTTCAAGGGTTTTAGAAAGAAAAGAGAGAAGTGATAAATGGTTCCATTCACTGCACTTTATGATTTAAATTTTCACTGGACTTTGACTGATGGATAAACTGATATCAAACTCTGACTGTCTTTGTATTATATGTGCAGTATCTCCCACTATGTCACTTTTGAAAGCATATAATGTTTACAATAGTTACAGTTTATTATTACTATTTTTAATTGCTCCTAGTACATCAATATTTAGAGTACTGTATGTGCAATATCCCTATGTAACTGTCACTTTTTAACTGCATACAATGTTTACAATATTTAGTGTTTACGGTTCATTATTATTCTTACTTGCTCAGAGTACATCAATACTTAGAGTACTGTACTTGCAATATCTCTCACCATGTCACTTTTTGACTGCATACAATATTTACAACTTACAGTTTATTATTATTTTTACTTGCAATTTTACTTTACTTTTACTTACTTTATCATTTTTGCACTGTGTCTGGTAGGAGTGTGCAACTGTAGCACAAGAATTTCATTGTATATAGATGCTCAAGCACTCTTTATATAGATGCTGATAACAATAATCTTGAAACTTGAACCTTAATCCAGGCCCTGAGAGTTTCAAAAGACAAGCAGCCAGCAAATGATGTTAAAGCTAACAAATTGATCTTGTCGGGGAAGGGACTGCAAGCATTCCTGAAGGCTTTTTTGGTCCACCTATCATCATGCCTTTGAAACTGAATGGACACCCATGTAAAGCACTTCTTGATAGTGGCTCACAAGTAACTAGCATCTTCAAATCCATGGTACCAGAAGTATCTGCCTCATGTCCTTGTTCAACCTGTTTCTGGATTGCAATCTTGGGCAATCCCTTTGAGTGGAGCTAATTTCAGTTACACATACTGTGCTTATGTAGCAGGTCCGTTTCTGCACATAAGAGAACTCACACCGGAAACAGCGGGTCAGCCTTAAACACCTCTATTTATTGCATCTGGAAACACATGGGACACTTCATTAGTAACAATCACCGTGCTATCCTCCTCCCACACACTCATTTTGAACTGGGAGAAGAGAAGAGGAACTCGAGCGTCTTGCCTCGCCAGCGTCTAATCGCGGTCTGAGGCTGACGTAACTTAACAATTTTATATTTGACTTTATGTAATACATATCAAAATGCATGAAAATAACGATTTGAAATAAAATGACTGTTTATGTATCGTTTACTGTTATGTATCGTTTAAAATGACTGTTTATGTATAGTAAATAATGTGTAAAAATAACGTTCATATGAACCAAAGTGCAAACACTTCCAAATATCATATACATTCACAATGACGTAACAAAACCAATGCAAAATCCACATGCAAATAACAGAATATATTATAAAAGAAAATTTAATAAAACAAATGCAGTTATCAACTGGATTACACAGGCTGATCAGTTTATATTGTTTGAGTTAAAGAACATAACATACCTGGAAACACATGGGACACTTCATTAGTATCAATCACCGTGCTATCCTCCTCCCACACACTCTGTACACAAACCGCTAATTAGTTAGCTCCGTGTGCATCACACAACACTCGCATAAAACTCACATAAAACTCGCAATACATGTAAATAGATTTGTATAATCGACTCAGAACATGTTGTCTTTAATGTTTCGTTAACTTTAACCGAATTAACACTCTTGAGCATACCATTTTGAACATACCATCTTGAGCATACCATTTTGAACTAGAGCGTCTTGCCTCGCCAGCGTCTAATCGCGGTCTGAGGCTGACGTAACTCCCGCGCTCTGCCGGAAGGTATAGCACGCAACACAGATAAATGTCCCACTTGAAAACACCTTAATTTATTGTTCCTAGCCCAAAAGGGAAGTTTTGGGAAGTTCATCATGCACATATATATATAAAAAAATATTATCTCTCTCTTCCTAACCGGGTACACTTATGTGATAGTAGGAATAGAATAGCCAGTGGAGCTTGTGGGTAGTAATAAGACTGTAACTGTCCTTGCCCTTTTCTACCCTAGCCCAAAGACCACACATCAAACCCCCATTGCTATAGGAAGCAATATAAGTCATCTGAGGCACTTGGTGAAACAATGTTGAGAAAATGGTATTGATATCTCACGGACACTGGGCATACAAGCTTGTGACCCAGGCAATAAGGTAGCCAGTTGAACTGACTCCCTTGGTGAAGCTGAAGAAGTCGAATTGGATAGGTGGCAAGGTCCAGGCCTATTAACAGTACCCCCTGGCGGCAAAGTGCAAGCTGTATGTAAGGTTGAATTAAAACACAAATTTGACCATGAGATCCTCATGGTATACGATACTCCTGCACCTCAACTCCCAGCTGGTGAGTTGATTCAACCCATGGTGATGCCAGGCCACGAAATGGATCTAAGCAGTCCTAGAGTTTTGGTTAAGAGTGAGTGCCTGAAAGAAATACCTGTGGGAACATTCACTGGACACTTGCACTTGAATCGAGACTCTCCAATTTCTGAAGAATGGAAAGCCAGACTTTGACAAAAGCTGTCTCAGAGATCTCATGTTTTCTCTCCCCACAAATGGATGTCCTCTTGGGAAGAGGGGTAGAGCATAAAATAGATTGTCAGATTCTCAACCTTTTCAGGCCAATTCTCTCCTGCAGATGTGAGGAAATATCTACAAAAGCTCTTGCAGGCAGGTATCAACACAGAGTTCCACAGCTGCTATGCCTCACCAATTGTAGTTGTGAGAAAGAAAAAATGGTGCTGTAAGGATGTATTGACTACACTTTACTTAACAGTAGGATTATTCCAGATCAGTACACAACACCCTGCAATGATGATGCACTGAATGCCTTGTCTGGGAGCAATGCAATGGCTATTATCAAATAGCTATGTCTGATGAGGACAAAGAGAAAATGGCATTTATTTGCCCATTAGGGTTTTTCCAGTTTGAGAGGATGCTGCAAGGAATATCTGGAGTGCTAGCAACAGTCCATGGAATGAGCTGTGGGAGATATGAACTTGTTGGTCTTAGTATATCCAGATGATGGTCTTTGGAAGAACTCTCAAAGAACATGAGGGGAGAGTGTCTAAGGTACTCTATCGACTTGGAGAGGTTGGACTGAAGCTTTTCACAGAGAAGTGTCAGATCTGTCCACCAAAGCTGAAATACCTTGGACACATTGTGACAGCTGACAGGGTCTCACCCAGTCCTATCAAGACTGAAGCCATTACGACCCTGCAATCTTTTCTCGGGTTTTGTCGCTATTAATGATGGTTTATAGCAAATTATTCAACCATTGTAAGACCACTGACCAAGCTCACAAAAGGCTATGCTCCCACTCAAAAGACTAAAATGCAGGAACGTGGTACCTGAAAGAATCTGAGCCCTTCAAGGAAAGATGGGCCCAATCCTATACAGATGAATTCTACCGGATCATTCAATGTCTCACTCGTGTACCCGTGTTGGCATTTGCAGACCCTCAAAAACCATACATTCTGCATGTCAATGCCAGTTTAAAGGGGCTTGGTGCTATCCTATACCAAGAATATCTTGAAGATTCGAGACTGGTGGCAATCGCTAGCTGTACATTAATAACCATCCGAGAGATTCTACCCAATCCATCAACTGGAGTTCTTGTCCCTAAAGTGGGATGTGGTAGATAGTTGCATGATTCACCATGAACAACAATCCACCGAGTTACGTGCTCCCAACTGCCAAGCTCAACGCTGTCAGTCACTGGTGGCTTGCTGCTTTATCTACATATGATTTTGATATCCAGTACAGGTCTGGCCGACAGAAAGTAGATGCTGATCTGCTGTCCAGGAATATACTGGAGGAAGAGAATACCGAATGTGAAGTCCATTCATCAGAAAGTTTGTCTTCCCTAGTCTGCCAACAGTCCAGTGAGGCTTGTGGAGCTTCTCAAGATTGTGTTCCTGACATATATGCATTCCCCACACTTAGAGTTGGAATCCATGAAGCAGAAGATCAGGCAAGACCTTGAAGAACTCAGCAAGATTATGTAGTGATAGGACCGGTGAAATAGGCAGTGAAGCATGGAAAGTGGCCTGAAGATGTGGATGTTAGTCCTGAACTGTCTCACTTGAGACGAGAGATAAGCTTGTTGACCCTGAGAGATGAATTGCTTTATTGGGAGACCAAGCAACCTTCTGGAGAAGTCGTCGTCCAACTTGTCTCACCAAGGGAGTTCTGAGAAGTAGTGCTGAGATCTATGCTTGATGACATAGAACACCTTGGGGTGGAAAGAACCATTGATCTTGTAAGGAGTAGATTCTTCTGGCCCAGAATATCTGTGGATGCTGAAGAGTATGCCAATAATTACAGACAATGCATTACTCATAATTCCCCTTGCCAGAAGGCCACCTCACTACATTAAATTGTGAGCAGTGGGCCAATGGATCTAGTTTGGATTGATTTCCTCGCAATGGAACCTGATTCCAAAGGCATAAGTAATGTGTTAGTGGTCACTGACCATTTTACGTGATACACTCAAGCTTTTCCAATGTTCCTAAGACTTTAGTTGACAAGTAGCTTGTGCACTGTGGCCCATAGGCAAGAATACATTCAGATCAAGGTAGAGACTTCAAGAGCTGTTTGATTAAAGAATTCTTGAGAATAATGCGAATCCTTAAATCGCAGAGCACACCACATCATTCTCAAGGTGACCCTCAGCTAGAAAGGTTTAATCAAACTTTACTTTCCATGCTAGGTACACTAAGCCAAGAGAAGAAATGTTACTGGAGCCAGCATATACATTACCTAGTACATGCTTATGACAGCACAGAGTCTGATGCCAAAGGTTACTCTCCATACTATTCGATATTTGGCAGAGAGGCAAGACTCCCAGTGGACTTGTGATTTGGACCCTTGCCAGATGGCATGCCAAGCTAAAAGAGACTCTGAAAAAGGCCAACAAGCTCATTTCTGAGGCTACAGACAAGAGACATCAGAGAAACAAGAAATCCTATGACCAACGAGTTGGGTTTCATTCACTGACAGTGTGTCACAGAGTGCTGCTCAGGAATTTGGTACTTAGAGAGAAACACAAGTTGGAATGCCAGTGGGGTCCAAATCCTTGGTGGTTGGAAAGATGCCTAATCTTCCAGTGCACAATATCAAACTTGAGGATAGAAGAGGTGGAATCAAAACTATTCACAGAGATCATGTTTTTGATAATTATTGAGGTTCACAGTCTGCTGAGTAGTCTGACACCAAATCTGTGAACACAGGCCAAAAATCCTAGGACTAGTAAAGTGTTTACTAGCTTAATCTCCTTAAATAGTAGTGAGATGGTGTCTCTGGCAGTGGCAGAGAAAAATGAGTTGAGACCAATGTACCAAGAAAAAAAAAATCCACCACATGAAGGATGGGGCACTTAGTTGCAGGCTGGATGACTCCCCTGCCTGTGTCAGTTTGGATAGGTGTGGGTTTATAGTGAGTCTGCCGTGTGAGGGAGTGCACTGGGACTGCATGTGTGCTTTTACAGCATTTACTCCCACTGACGCTATTTTGAAGACCTTTTTGCAGACCGCATAATCTGCCTCACGTTCGTTTCCTGCAACGGGTCTTAACCAGGACTCGAAATCCTTTTCCTCCAGTCATTTTTCAGAGAACTTGCATTTTCCCTTGTTTGCACAATTCTCCTTATGTGTTCTTGGGGCCAAGAAGTTATTTAGAATAAATCAAACATGATCCCAAATTAAAACGTGATTCTGTTGGCTTTGGACACACAACCTCACCTTGTACAACAGAGATATCGAAATAAACAATTTCATTCAACCTTATGACTTAAGCAGGGACATGTTTAAATAATAATAATAATAATAATAATAATATAATATACAAAAAACAATAACCTGCAGATACCCTGAATATCTTCAACAGATCAGTAGAACTGGGATTGGTTCCGTCCCGGTTCGAATTTTCCACCAGTTTTCCAGTTACCAAAAATAAGACTGGTTTGAACTATGTAGTGATGTAGACCTTTAGATTTACAGCATTTAGCAGATACCCTTATACAGACAGACCTACAAAATTGCTCTGTAGTCTTTATCACATATCCTCATGCTAGTTCACTGGGTCAGGGACTAAGAATACCACTGAGCTAAAACCCTAGAGGTCAGTACAACATGAATGCAAACACAAAATACAAGATTTTTTTAAATAATACATAGAATAGTGTAAATTCAAGTGCCTGATAAAGAGGTAGATCTTTATTCTTCATTTGACAATGGCCAGAGACTCAGCTTTGAGAGATGTGTGCGCTATCCCTGCTGCTTTTCTCCATCTACACAAATGACCTCTTCTCTTGAGAACTCTGTCAAGCTCCTGAACTGTCCAGATTCCCAATATCAGGGCACAGAGAATAGTCAGAACTGCAGAGACGATCACTGGCACAGACCTGCCCTCCCTTCAGGACCTGTACTGCTCTCGAACAAGGAAATGGCAATAAAAATCATTGGTGACATTGAACTTCTTCCATCCAGTAGGTGCTACAAATCACTGAGCATCAAAACCCATCAAACCCATGAACCTTACAGAACATCTCTGTGATAGCCCCTGCACCTGACATCTTTCCTAATTTTTCATATACAGATTATATGCATTGTAGATTATTATAGATTACAGATACACACAGTGTGAGTAACACCTGTTCAATACATGTGAATCTTGTGCAATTATTTATTATTGACATTTATTCTTTGTATATTAGATAAACATTAGAATTAATTACGTCTATGCTACCAAAAAACTGTTGTGGTGGTGGTTTATTGTTTACTGCTTAGTTAATTTACACTATATGGCTGAAAGTATGTGGACACCTGACCATCACACCCATCAGTGGGCCTTCCCCTGTTGCCACAAAGTTGCAACAACAAAGTTTGCAAAGGCTGATGTGGAGGAACTTGAGTGGCCCAAGCCCTGACCTCAACCCAACTTTGGGATGAATTGGAATGCTGACTGTGCACCAGGCCTTCTCACATGACATCAGTGCCAGACCTCACTAATTCTCTTCTTCCTGAATGGGCACAAATCTCCACAGCCACACTCGAAAATATAGGGGAAAGCCTTCCCAGTTGAGTGGAGGCCGTTATAATAGCAAAGGATGGACCAAATTCACGTTAATGTCCATGGTTTTCAAATGGGCATGTGTGTGTGATGGTCAGGTGTCCACATACATTTGGCCATAATGTTTCACAGTAAGGTTGGTAGTTGCCTAAACCTTCACATTTGCATAACGTTAAACTTTCCGTTTGCACTGCCCACTTCAAATTGCTAAAATTGCTTCACCTATTGTCAAAAAATCTTCAGCTTTTATAGGAAACTTATTGATTTCTGGCTACTTCGTTGGGTCATGACTGAGCCACTGTGAGTCAGGGTAAGAGCAGGCTGGAGTGTGATGGTGGATGACACACTTGCAAAAACACTAGTCAAAGTGAAATCGATAGCTCCAACAGCTCAGAGCAACTTATAGCAGCTCAACCGCACTGTTAAAAACAGTTTTCTTCTTCTCTGATTCAAAGATGTTGGCTTTTTTTGTTGCATGTTACATGTTGCTGATATAACATACATATACACAAGGCAACAATGATAAAAATGGATTTAGCTCTATTGTGCACTGTGAGAAATGTTACATTCTTTTATTTACATGTCCAATTCACCTCTCAAAATATATAAACCACTTCATTCAGCATTTTTAAAATATTAATCATGCCAAAATAATGAACATTCAAGTAAAATATTTTCTCATGATCTAAACATTTTGCCTGCTTTCCAACTAAAGATGATCACATTACAAATTATAGCTTCACAATCTATTATTTGTCCAATACATATTTGGGGTGCTTTGAGCATTTTAACCACTTGTTTTCTGGCTGGTTTGAGGAGTCCCATTCACATGAAATACCCTACTAAATCTTGGTCAAAATGCAGTAATTGCATGTTTAACCATGTCATGGTTGTGCTTACTATTACTTTCAGTGCATCAATCAAAAAGCATTTTATAGCGTTTACATCATGCTTAAAAACAGCATAGAAATTGTGCAGTTTGTCAAAACCAAATCTACATCCTTTACTTCAGACAACTGGAAGTTTCATCAGTGTTTGCTCTCCAAACACTTCTTTGAAGTAAGTGACATGCTCCTCACAGTGTTCTCCTGGAAAAGACAACAATAAAATTAAAAGGTATCTGATGTGCGCTCATTAACAACATTTAAGAATATAAAGCAGGTCAGCCCCAGCTACCTGGGTTAAAAGCAGGATTGCCACGTAACCTAAGGTTTCTTTGCTCAAAGAATCGGAATATTGTATAGAAAAGCATTGTATCATTTGTCTGTCGTGCAGCATCCAAAAATTTGCGTGCTGAGACATTGTCATGGCCACCAACACTGCGGACAAAACGGAGAGCTCCGAGTACTTGCTGTTTTGACAGGAGTACCTCCACAATTTCATCATTAGCTGTGGAGAGCCTCTGTTTTACACACACATACACAGACAAGTTTCACAATTAATTTGTAACTCTTATTAATGCATTCAACATAATCACAGCAGAACAAAAACAGACTTATGAATTTGTCTTTTACCTTAAGCATATCTAGAGAGAGCTGGTGAGCAGGAGGGTATGTACTCTCCAGTGACAGCAGCAGGCAGGCCTAAACCGGAGGAAAACAATATAGTGAGCTAGTACCTAAATGACAAAACTACTACTACAAGGCAGATTATGTACCATTAAAACTGAGAAGTGATGCATTTAAAATTTGTTCATTTTAATTTTATAGGTTTATATGATGTATTAAAGAATGGTGTCAGTTATAACACAATGAAAAAACATGCTATTAAGCAATGTGTGATTGCACACTGGATTTATTACTGAGAACACTGTAAGCAATTACATAGTAATGTGATTTTGGACCGACATGTTAACCCTCTTCACCAACATCATCAAAACAGGAATACGATGGGGGTTTAATATCCTTTGGAAGTTTTGGTGGTCCATCCTGCGAGTATAGTTCCAGAGACTTGTACAGTCTATGCCAAGATGCATTGAAGCTGTTTTGCTGGCTAGTGGTGGCCCATCATATTACTAAGACACTGCTGGTCTTTCCTTTAATTTAACCTCTTTTATGCATAGTTGTTTTGTACAGAACTTCTAGAAGCATGCTGAATGCTTCCGCAGCGAGAGTCCTTACAGGAACCAGAAGATATGACCACATCACCCCTATCCAAACCCCTAGGTTTGTTGACGGTGGAATGGCTGGCCGCTCTATGTCCCAGGGCGACCTCATGTCTGTGTTACCTTCTGGCTCTCCCTTTTAGTTATGCTGTCATAGCTAGTCTTGCCGGAGTCCCTGCTTGCACTCTGCACGCAAAGTACATTGCCCTTAACCATTACATGACAAGATCATACGTAACAATCTCTCCCTCTCTCTCCCTCTACTCCTGAGATACCCGTGATCCTGACCCCTTCTGCTCACCGGACCTGCCTGACCCCTCCGGACCTCTCCATCCTGCTACCCTACTTCTAGTTGGAGTTCTCATCGGTTGAGATCACTCGCTGCTGGGGGTGGCCCTACATGGACGGCCTGAAGATCAGTGGGATTACTGGGGATGATGCCACTTGGGGGCCTTGCTGATGGCTTGGAGATCTCATATGGGGAGGTATACTGTGGTGGCTTTGGGGCTGCGGTTGTCACAAGCAGCTTTATACTCAGGACTCCATCAGTGGACAGTGGACAGGTTTAACAAACTGGACTTGTGAAAACTATGATGAATTTACAGGTCACACAATT
Organism: Pangasianodon hypophthalmus; assembly: GCF_027358585.1. NCBI lineage: Eukaryota > Metazoa > Chordata > Actinopteri > Siluriformes > Pangasiidae > Pangasianodon > Pangasianodon hypophthalmus. The sequence goes on from NC_069710.1 coordinate 9,577,895, forward strand.
GCATTTGTCCATATAGTACACGGTTATAGAAGGGATTTATTTATTATTGCACTATCCGTTAGCACCCAGATGAGGATGGGTTCCCTTTTGAGTCTGGTTCCTCTCAAGACTTCTTCCTCATATCGTCTTAGGGAGTTTTTCCTTTCCGCCGTCGCCGCTGACTTGCTCATTAGGGATAAATTCACATATATACAATTTATTTTGGTTTAACTTAATTTGAATCGATTTATTTCTGTAAAGCTGCTTTGTGACAATGTCCATTGTTAATAGCGATATACAAATAAAATTGAATTAAACTGAATTGAATTTTCTTAGAACTGAACTCACCAGTGGTTTGGAGTCACTCAGCACGTGATACTGGAGGAACTGGTGAAGCATGTAGAAGAGATTATGCTGGACCAGAGTTTTGATAACCAACTCATAAAAGTAGTGCTGTGTGTGATACCAAAGAAAGCATGTCAACACAGTATGATTTTCCTCTATTACTGAATGGCTGTAGAAAAAGTATAAAACAACTAAGCAACTTTATACATCAGCATAAACAACAAAAAAAAAATGGAGATGGAGTGCAGAATGTGGGGCTAATTAGGTCTACCAATATGCTGGAATTACATAAAAGCAATTCTTCTCTAGTTAGCAGGCAAAAATTCCACAGTACATAACAGAAGTGTGCACAAGACTTTTTTTAAAATCCCATTCCCGCCCTCACCTAAAGGAATTCTGACCAGATCCACCCACTCCCACAGACACTATAGAACAATCACTCAAGAACCTGCTCTTGAAGTTTTTTGTTTGCACCAGCCGACATTATTTTCTGATGAACTGAGTTGGTTCTGTTTCAAAAAATATGAATAGATTAGTAATTTACACCACCATTACCCTGACCAGGATAATGCAGTTAATGATTAATGAATGAAAGAAAGCAGTATGTGTGTTCAATGCCACACAATCACCATATATGCTCTCATTTTAATGAACATGGCCTTTCTTTGCCTTGAGAGCTTCATATCTGACTACCTGCAAGGGAAAAAAAAAAAGTCCACAAACACACCTTTCATGTTTCATGAGATCCCAGTCTGATTATACAGAGTTTACTCACCACCAGTGTGTAAAGCTTGAAAGAGTTGCGCTTACCGATATTTATAATAACCAAAGTGTGATATACCATCTATGTCTTGGCCATGACGGCTCTTCACTACTGTTTTTGTCTGCATTCTTGATAGAAGTTATAGTGTTTTTTTATTTTGTAAAAGGTTAGTTTGTGGTGCCGTGACCAAAGAAATCTTCTTTCTATTAAGAAATAAATAGTAAACTATTTTTTATTCTGACAAAATTCTATTCTATGCTTTTCTTTTCTATGTGTCTTCAAACAGCTTCTTCATATTCCCTAATTTGTAATTTGATACGCAAATGATCAAATTGAATCAAGGAATATGCAAATTAGTCTAGGACATCTAGCGACTTCTAGCAACTTTTTTCACCATGTTTTAGCTACTTTTTTCCCCCCTCTGAAAAGAGTTGGCAACACTGCAAAGAATCAAATACTATCCCCACAGCTTCTTCTCAAGTATATTTTATTTTAGGAAAGCCTGATTGTCTATGATGCAGGTATATGCATAGTCTAGACTCCATAGTTTTGTTGCCATCATTCACAAGGCCATTACTAGAAGTCCTAGAGAGTTCTTTATGGTTATTTCACTGATAAATGTTCAAAAGATAAAGTAAAAAGGAACAAACATCATTTATCATATTGCATTTTAACAGGTTCGGTGTGTTTCGAATACCTTTTGAATTACTTATTAATTAATTTAAATAATTTAATTAATATAGAGTATCTACATCCAGGAATCACTAGTTTGAATTATAGAAAACAATCAGCTCTCATCTTAAACATACAAAACGAACTTGACACATACAGTCTATAATATTATTATATATACACAACAATTGTGTGGTCTTCACCAACTATAAACAAATAACTTCAGGTGACAGAAAAAAAAAAAAAAAAAAACCCACAACAGATTCCAATATGTAGTAATTTTTTCCCCCCAAAAAGTAAGTATACCCTATAGTTCAGTAACAAGTAAAACCAACTTTATCAACAATAACTTGAAGCATTTTCTGTAGGAGTTTATCAGCCTCACACATCATTTCTCACATTGAGAGAAGGGTCTTTTTCCTAGCCACTCTGCCATGAAAGCCACAGTTGTTCAGTATTTTTCTGATTGTTCTGTCATGAGCATAAAGATTTAATTTCCTTACAGAGGCCTGTAGGTCACATGATGTAGCTCGTGGGTTTTTCTTTATAACTCAGAGCAGTAAACGGTCTGACCTTGGACTGAGTTTGTTGGGACGCCTGTCCTATTAAAATTTTTTGTCAAACCAAAATCTTCTACAGGACAATTAGCTAACCTGTCAGATCTCAGTAATGGTCAGGATGCTTGTCAGCAAGATGTTTTGTCCAATTCAAGGTATTCTTTTGGATTACCCTGGTCATCTGTAAGGTAGGCAAAAAAATGCCCACACCTCACTCCTTGACCTCCATTTTTTCCTTAAAGGAAATGAGGTGGATTAGCTTCAGCCATGATTTTATCACGTTATATGTAGTTTGCGTCACCTAAAACCCATTAATGCATGCTCAGTGCCACTGGTTCTATATGGATTTCTTGTTACACTTTACACCACACAGAATTATCTGCCACCACAATGGATTTGAAATGAAGCAATCAAGATGTCATTGAAGTGTAGACTTTCAGCTTTAATTCAAGGAGTTTAGTAAAAATATTGTATTAACAGTTTAAGAATTACAGCCATTTTTTTCATAGTCCCTCCATTTTAACAGGCTCAAAAGTAATTGGAAAATTGACTGATAAGCAGTTTCCTGGACAGGTATGGCCTGTTTCCTGATTATTTCATTACAAATTAAGGAGATAAAATGTCTGGAGTTGATTTCAAGTGTTGAATTTACATTGGGTAGCTGTTCATGGGAACTGTTAACATGCAGTCCAAAGAGGTGTTGATGCAAGTGAAGGAGGCCATCATTAGCTCAGCAACACCAAAAGGCCTGGAAGACCACAGAAGACAACTACGGTGGATGATCACAGAATCCATTCCCTGGTGAAGAAAAACCCCTTCACAACATCTAGCCAAGTCAAGAACACTCTCAAGGAGGTAGGTGTATCGTTGTCAAAGTCTACAATCAAGAGACACCTTCATGAATGTAAATACAGAGGGTTTACCTTAAGATGCAAACCACTGGTAACACTAAAGAACCAGATTAGACTGTACTAGAAAAACGTCTAAAAAGCCTGCCCAGTTCAATAACAAGATTCTTTGAACAGATGAACCCAAGATTATCTTGTACTAGAAAGATGGGAAGAGAAGAGTATGGAGAAGGAAAGGAAGGGCACATTATTCAAAGCACACCATGTCTTCGTCAAACATGGTGGAGGCAGTGTTATGGCATATTGTGTCATGTATTGACTGCCAGTGGAGCTGGGTCACTGGTGTTTATTGATGATGCGACTGCTAATAGAAGTAGCACGATAAATTCTGAAGTGTATAGAGCTATATATTCCACTCAGATTCAGTCAAAACCTGCAAAACTGATAGGATGGCGCTTCACAGTACAGATGGATAATGACCAAAACATGCCGTGAAAGAAGCCAAAGAGCTTCTTAAGGCAAAGAAATGGAATGTTCTTAAATGGCCCAGTCACCTGACCTCAACCCAATGGAGCACGCCTTTCACTTACTGAAGACAAAATTGAAGGCAGAAAGGAGCAACTGAAGGTGGCTGAAGTATAAAATTGAGGGACTTTAAAAAAAAAAAAAAAAAAAAAAAAAAAAAAAAAAAAAAGGCTGTAATTCCTAAACAGTTAATGCAATATTTTTGTTAGACCTCTTGCATAAAAGCTGAAAGTCTACATTTCAATCACATTGCTTCATTTCAAATCCATTGTGGTGGTGTACAGAAGCAAAATTACGAAAATTGTGTCACTGTCCAAATACTTATGGACCCAACTATATATATATATATATATATACACATACATACACATAAATAATCAACTTTTAGTTTCTCGTTCAAACACATTTTAGTGAAAAAATTATGATAGATAAATGATAATCTACCTCATTCATGTTCATTACATTCCCAACTGAGTCCGTAACACACCTGCTGATGACGTATAAAGGAAGTGTTACCAAAACTGGCTGAAAGATATTAACCCACATGGAGAATAAAACCAGAGGGCGTGTCACTTTGTGTAATCACCTGATATGACTATCGTGGCTGCATGAATCTACCGCACTGAACTTGATACAGTTAGCCCACAGCCTCGCTTCAAATCATTCGGTGTGTTTTTCTTATGACTGCTGGTGGTGCTTTTGGACTCAGTTTCATTAAAATCCAAAATCATTTGTTAACTGCAAAAAATATGTGTATTCACCTTCATGAATCAGGCAATGACTACAGAAGCAGCCATGCCCCTAAAAATGTCTATACATTGTTAGGGCAATAGGCTAAAGACAATTAGTCGAACTCAATTTTTCACAATTCCACGTATTTCCTGTGTTAAGTCAATTAGGGTATCTACTTTATTTCCCTAAGAAATCATTTTGTAATAACAGCTAAGATACAGATTTATTTTGGCTTTTATTTACTATGTCAGATTTTCAGTAGGTCAAAAGATTACATACACTTCATTAGTAATTGGTGGAATTGCCTTTTAATTGCTTAACTTGAATAAAACCCTTGGGGTAGCCTTCCATAAGCATCTCACAATACTTAGAATATCTCGAATTTCATGACAGAACTGGTGTAATTCAGTCAGGTTTGTGGAACTCCTTGCTCAAACACACTTTTTCAGTTTCTTGAAACTCTGCATTCCTTAATAAGGTCATAGATTATGCTATGGCCCATGTTAACACTATAGAGAGAACAGATGCACTGACCTCCACACATTCCACTGCTAGGACAGAGAGAATTTCTTTGGTGCTTGTTATCATCACACTAATAAAACAGTGATGAATGTTATACATTAACACTTCAAAATCCTCCAGCACTATCCTGAGACAGCTTCCCTTTTCAAGGAACCTCTGCTGATGTCCTACCGATGGGACAAAAACATCCAAGACCTGCTTGTGAAGAATGAATTACATAATCAAAGTCCATAGAACCTGTGGCACTCTTGTGTGCAACCGTTGTAGATGTTCCACCTGTAAATTTATTAACAGAACCACTAAAACCACAGGCCCAAAAGGAAAAATTTTTATTACCCATCACTTGTCTTTCATCACAGCAGGAGTTGTTTATTGTCTTTCCTGTAAGAGACGTAATTAGCTATACATTGGAGAAACTAAGAGGAGACAGGCTACTTCTCCTTTCCAGTGGCAAGACTCTTCAACAGTGATAAACATAATATTAACGACATCTCTGTTTGCATGAACAGTTGTTGTGAGAGCCTTGAAGTAAGGAAATATAAGGAGGAGGAGCTTATCTACACTCTTGGAACTAAGGAACCCCAAGGAATGTTATGTTTTGACTGCAGCTATTACATCAAGCATTTTGAATATTCACTGGTTTCACTGCAGCCTTAGATGGTTGCACAGATGAATAACTTTCTTTCTGCTCATTGTTGCAGTGTACATTCCACCTGGCACTAACGCAAGGGAAGCGCTAAGCGAACTCTACAGGGTTATCAGTAGCTTACAGACAGCACATCCTGATAGATTTTTCATTGTCGCCAGTGAATTTAACCATGCAAATCTGAAATCAGTGCCACCAATATTCAACCAGCATGTTAATATTGCAACCCATGGTACAAACACTTTAGATCATGTTTACACGAAAATTCATGGTGCTTACAAGGCTGCACCCTGCTCCCACCTCAACAGACTAGAATATATTTAGAGAGGCTACATACCGCAACACCACAGACTTGGAGGAATACACAGCATCAACGACTGGCTACATCAGCAAGTGCATAGATGATGCGACTTCCTTCAAGACCATCACCACAAACCAGAAACTGTGGATGACTGCTGAAATGCACTCACTGTTGAAAACCAGAGACACTGCCTTCAGGTCTGATGACAAGGCAGCCCTCCTCACGGCAAGGGCCAATCTGTCCCGGGCTATCAAAGAGGTGAAGCACAACTACGCAATAAGAATCAATGGTCACTTCCTAAATGCCAACGACACAAAGCACATGTGGCAAGCCATTCAGGCCATCACAGACTACAAAGCAACACCACTTGTCTGCGATGGTGACGCCTTGCTCCCAGATGCCCCTGAACGATTTCCACACATGGTTTGAAACACAGAACAACATGGCAGCAGGGAAGACCACCCCAACTCCCACCAACCAAGTATTTCATCTGTCTGCAGTAGACATCAGCAGAACTCTGTCCAGAGTTAACCCATGGAAAGCTGCAGGTCCTGACAACATACTTGGCCAGGTGCTCAGGGAATCTGCTGATCAGCTTGTAGATGTCCTCAAAGACATCTTCAACATTTCCCTGAGCCAAGCAGTTGTCTCTATGTGCTGCAAGACGACCACCTTACCATACCTGTGCTGACGAAATCATCTGTGTCCTGCCTGAATGACTACTGGCCGGTTGTACTCTCACCTATCATTATGAAGTGCTTCGATGTCTTTGAGGACATCTACAAGCTGATCAGCAGATTCCCTGAGCACCTGGCCAAGCTGCTGATGTCTACTGCAGACAGAGGAAATACTTGGTTGGTGGGAGTTGGGGTGGTCTTCCCTGCTGCCATGTTGTTCTGTGTTTCAAACCATGTGTGGAAATCGTTCAGGGGCATCTGGGAGCAAGGCGTCACCATCGCAGACAAGTGGTGTTGCTTTGTAGTCTGTGATGGCCTGAATGGTTTTAGGTAGTCTTGTATGCTGTTCTGTGTTGCACCATGGTCCTGGACAAATGACATTTTGTTCCAATGTATACAAGCTATATAGAGGAATGACAATAAAAACCCACTTGACTGAATCTGCCACAGTTCTGGAGACTTTGATGGTCATACTTTTTTTTGTTGCATGTAAAACCCACCAGCCTGCATTATGTTTTTTTTGTCTAAAAAGTGGTCCATTATGTAATATGTTCCTTTTGTTACTGATATACAAACATTTTGCTGTAACATTTTTTGTTGGAAATGTTTGGAAATATAAAATGGTTTTGTACTGATGCAAGCATGTAGAAGTCATTAAATAAAAGGTAAAAAAAAAATCTATCTATAACAAAATTTGTACTAAAAAAATAGGGTGCCTAATACTAGTATACAGTCATGGGAAAAAAGAAAGTACACCCTCCTTCAATTCTATGTTTTTATTTATCAGGGCCTAAATAACAATTGTGTGGTCCTCATCAACTTCTATAAACAAACAACCTCAGTTGAAGAAGAAGAAAGGACATCAGCCATGACCTCAGAGAAGCAACTGTTGCTGCTCATTAATCTAGGAAGGGTTATAAGGCCATCTCTAAACAATCTGAAATTCACCATTCTACAGTGAGAAGAAATGTTTACTAATGGAGAGCCTTCAAGATCATTGCAAATCTTCCCAGGAGTTGGCACCCCAGCAAATTCAGTCCAAGGTCAGATGTTTAATGGACAGAGATATAAAGAAAACCCCAAGAGCTACATCATGTGACCTATGGGCCACTGTATGAACATTAAATGTTTATGTTCATGACAGCACGATCAGAAAAAGACTGAATGAGTAAGGCTTTCATTGAAGTGTGGCTAGGAAAAAGCCTGTTCTCTCCAAAAAGAATATGGCAGCATGTCTTATGTTTCCAAAATTGCATCTAAACAAAAACCACAAACTATTATATATTACATATATATATATATATATATATATATATATATATATACACATACATACACACACACATACACAAAAAAAAAACAAAAAACAAGTTGCTTGCTCTAATATTTCTTTGCACCGCCTTGAGCTTTGATTATGGCACACATTCATCTTGCCATTGTTTCAACAACCTTATGCAACATCTCAACATTTATTTCCATCCCTTGTATTAATTTTTGTCCGAGATCTTGTATTGAGGATGGGAGAGTTGAAAAACTCCGTAAAGTCTTCTCCAGCACATCCCAAAGACTTCCTATGGGGTTAAGGTCAAGAGTCTGTAGTGGCCAATTCATGTGTTAAAATGATTCCTTATTCCTTTCACAATTTGAGCCACGTAAATCATGACATTGTACCAGTTTGTCCCATCAATGGATTTTTTTCTTCCCTGACGGCACAGGCGTATTCCAGGATGACAATCAGGTACTCAGCGGACTTCATTTTATTGCCGCATAATGTTGTTGAGCCTAGATCTGACCAGTTGAAACAACTGCAGATCAGAAAACTGCCTCCAGAGGTTTGTACAGCAGGCACTATGACTGGTGCATACCTTCGTGTGCTTCCCTTCTTACACTGACGCGCCCATCACGTTGTAAATCTGGACTCATCAGACCACATCAAGACCTTTCTCCATTGCCCCACAGTCCAATCGTTACGCTCCCTTGCAAATTAAAGTAATTTTTTTTCTGATTAGCCTCACTAACAAGTGGCTTTCTTGTGGCCACACAGCTGTTTAGTCCCAATCCTGTAAGATCTTGTCGGACTGTGCGTGTGGAAATGCTCTTACTTTCACTATTAAATACTTTCACTCTGTAGCCGTGAATACTGCTGTTGTTTTTTTATGATGTGACTTCGCCAAGCATTTTAAAGATCTTAGATCACAATCATTCAAGATTTTTTTCCGACCACATTTCTTTTAATAATGCGTTGGACAGCTCTTAACCCAATTCCAGTGATTTCAGCAATCTTCTTAGTTGCCTTCTTTGCTTGATGCAGGCTAATAATTTGCCCCTTCTAAAACACAGTAATATCTTTTCAACTGGATATGTCTTCCAACATGGACCACAGAATATTTCTTCCTCTGCATCATTTATGGTTAAAAGAATTGTTGCCAGCTGAAACATATTAATCACTGCAATAATGATCATAGGCTCTTAAGTATTAAATCCAAACGGCGATCTTTTTTTGGCCAGGTAGCGTGTGTGTGTATGTATGTATGTATGTGTACACAAACACACACACACACACACACACACACACACACACACACACCCCTATTGTACACCTACTCATTCTTCATACAATTATCTAATCAGCCAATTGTGTGGCAGCAGTGCAATGTATAAAATCATGCAGATACGGGCCAGAAGCTTCAGGTAACACTCACATCAACCATCAGAATGGGGAAAAAATGTGATCAGTGATTTTGACTGTGGCATGATTGTTGGTACCAGACGGGCTGGTTTGAGTATTTGTATAACTGCTGATCTCCTCAGGTTTTCACGCAAAGTCTCCAGAGTTTACTCCGAATGGTGCAATAAAGAAAAAGAAAAAAAAAAAAAAAAAAAACATACTGTGAGCAGCAGTTCTGCAGATTAATAAACCTGTTGATGAGAGAGGTCAGCGGAGAATGGTCAGACAAGTTCGAGCTGACAGAAAGGTTCGAACTGACAGAAAGGATACAGTAACTCAGATAACCACTCTGTACATTTGTGGTGAGCAGAAAAGCCTCTCGGAATGCACAACACGTCAAACCTTGACTTGCCAGATGGGCTACAACAGCAGAAGGCCACATCAGGTTCCACTTCTGTCATCCAAGAACAGAAAGCTGATGCGGCAGTGGGCACAGGCTCAAAAACTAGACAGCTGAAGACTGGAAAAACGTAGCCTGGTCTGATGAATCTCGAATACTGCTAAGGCAAACAGATGGTAGGGTCAGAATTTGGTGCCAACGGCACGAATCTGTGGATCCAACCTGCCTTCTGCTGACAGTCCAGGCTGGTGGAGGTGGCATAATGGTGTGGGGAATGTTTTCTTGGAACACTTTGAACAGCTACCAAATGCCTAGACCTTTTATTTCCTTAAGTTGTCATGAAATAACGAGGAAACAGGCCACACCTGGCCATTAAACTGCTTATCAGTCAACTGTCCAATTACTTTTGAGCCTATGAAAATGGAGGGACGCTGTAAAAAATGGCTGTAATTCCTAAACATTTAATGCATTATTTTTGATAAACCCCTTGAATTAAAGCTGAAAGTCTACACTTCAATGACATCTTGATTTCTTCATTTCAAATCCATTGTGGTGGTATCCAGAGGCAAACGTACAAAATTTGTGTCAATGTCCAAATAATTATGAACTGGACTGTGTGTATCTGCATGATTTTTGCATTGCGCTGCTGCCACATAATTGGCTGATGAGATAACTGCATAAATATGCAGGCATTCCTAATAAAGTGGACTGTGTGTGTGTGTATATGTATACAGTTGAGGTCAAAAGCAATGCATATGCAACTATTACAGAAGGTTCAAACGCTCACTGATGCTCCAGAAGGAAAAAAACATGCATTAAGAGCCGGGGGGTGAAAACTTTTTGAATTTGAAGATCAGGGTAAATTTAACTTATTTTGTCTCCTGGGAAACATGTAACTATCTTCTGTAGCCTCTGAAGGGCAGTACTAAATGAAAAAATACGATATTTAGGCAAAATAAGAAAAATGTACACGTCTCCATTCTGTTCAAAAGTTTTCACACAGAATGGTGGGGAGGGGAAGGGGGGAAAAAGAGGGAAAAAAAAAAAAAAAAAAAAAAAAAAAAAAAAGCACTGAGTGACTTAGTTCTTTGAGAGGAAACGCTTTGTTCATAAGAGAGGTCAGAGGAAAATGGCCAGTTCCTTTTCTTGACTGACACGAAGGATATAGTAACTCAAATAATCACTCTTTACAATCGTGATGAGCAGAAAAGCATCTCAGCAAACATCAAACTTTGAGCTGGATGGGCTACAACAGCAGTAGACCACATGGGGTTCCACTTCTGTCAGGAATCTCAATCTATCATGAGCACAGGCTCATTGAAACTGGACAGCTGAAGATAAGAAAAAATCCCCTGATCTTTTTCCAATCTTCAACTGTCCAGTTTCAGTGAGTCTGTGGCCATGGTACTCAGATTCCTTACTTTGTGTTCTCCATTCTCCATCTCATCAAGCATTATTGGAGCACACTCAGTGCTGTTATGTTTACAAAGTGAGACTGCATTAGTATTAAATGTGTAAAAGTATTAAAAAGAATTTTTGATTTTCTTAAAATAAATTTGCTTTAGTTAAAGACAAAATCTATCATATCTTCAGTGTGAGATTAAGCTAAATAACCACAATACTTCTGAAACTGTCTGTGCACCTTTACTCTAAGTGTTGTACCTGAACTGTGATTTGGAACTGGTTGAGCGAGCGAATGTATTCCATGAGGACAGCAATGATGAACTTATGTGATACATCCTGTAAAATGAAATTTTAAAAAAAAATCACTTTATTATAATTCTTCTATGTTAGCGTATTGAAAAACAATACACAAGACCTGAAATAATTACAGAATTATGTAAATACACATGATTATTTATTTACTTATTTATTTATTTATTTTAAACTACAGTGCCATGAAAACATATGTGCCCCTTCCTGGTTTCCTATATTTTTGCATATTAGTCATGCTTAATGGTTTCAGATCTTCAAACAAAATTTAAAACAAGACAAAGACTGCGTGAGTAAACAAAGTATAGTTGTTAAATGATCAATTTATTCTTTGAAGGAAAAAAAGTTACCCAACAACTGGCCCCATGTGAAAAAATAATTTTAGTTACATTAGTTACTCAATCAACCAATTAACCAAATGTAATTGATAATTGGGTTCAAACAGACGAGACATCCAGGCCTGATTACTGCCAGCCCTATTAAATCTAAACATTACTTAAACAGAACCTTTTCCAGCAAATGTGAGGCAAATGTCTCGACAAGCACAAGCCACAATAAAAAGAAATGCCACAATAAAAAGAAATTCCAGAAGAGATAAGGAAAGAAAGTTATTGAAATATATCAGCCTGGAAAGTGTTACAAAGCCATTTCTAAGGCCCTGTCTAAAGCCTCTGAATGGCTCAAAAGAAACAAAATGAAGGTTTTGGAGTGGCCTGGTCCTGCCTTGAACCCAATGTGGAAGACTGATCTCCAGTTATTAGAAGAGTTTAGTTACAGTTGTTGCTGCTAAAGGTGGCACAGCCAGTTAAGTTTAGGAGACAATTACTTTTCCACATAGGTGATATAGGTGTTGCACAACCTTTTTCCTTCAATAAACAAAATGATCATTTAAAAACTGTGTAGTTTCTCCTCAAGTTCTCCTTGTCTTATATTAATTTTTTTAAATTTTTTTTTATGAGGATCCGAAAACATTTTCTGTGACAAATTCACAAAACTAGAGGAAATCATGAGGGGCAAATACCTTTTCATGCACTGTACCTTTTACTGATATTTTTTCTCCTTAAAATCAGTGTGCAGTATCTTTCATATTCACCTTATTCTCAGTAAATGCAGAGAAGACATGCGTGTACATGTCTGACTGATCAATGACTGCTTGTGTTCGAACTGGTCTTTTATAGGAGTTACTGAAGCGACTAGGTCCTGATTCCATAGCCTAGAGGAAGAGGAAAAGTAAACAATTTCACAAACTAAAAGCTTATGACAATCATCACACTACTATCAGTGTTGCTGAGAATCAACAGAAAGACTGATATTTTTCATATAACCTACACTATATTACCAAAAGTATTCGGTCACCTGCCTTGACTCACATATGAACTTAAGTGCCATCCCATTCCTAACCCATAGGGTTCAATATGATGTCGGTCCACCTTTTGCAGCTATTACAGCTTCAACTCTTCTGGGAAGGCTGTCCACAAGATTGAGGAGTGTGTTTATAGGAAATTTGGACCATTCTTCCAAAAGCACATTGGTGAGGTCACACACTGATGTTGGTCGAGAAGGCCTGGCTCTCAGTCTCCGCTCTAGTTCATCCCAAAGGTGTTCTATCGGGTTCAGGTCAGGACTCTGTGCAGGCCAGTCAACTTCATCCACACCAGACTCTGTCATCCATGTCTTTATGGACCTTGTTTTGTGCACTGGTGCACAGTCATGTTGGAAGAGCCAATATCAGACAGAACCGAGCCAATATCAGAATGTATTTTTGATAGACTTCAAAGCACTATTGTAAGTCGCTCTGGATAAGGGCGTCTGCCAAATGCCATAAATGTAAATGTAAATGTAAGGGGCCCGCTCCAGACTGTTCCCAAAAGGTTGGGAGCATGGAATTGTCCAAAATGTTTTGATATCCTGAAGCATTCAAAGTTCCTTTCACTGGAACTAAGGGGCCAAGCCCAACCCCTGAAAAACAACCCCACACCATAATTCCTCCTCCACCAAATTTCACACTCGGCACAATGCAGTCCGAAATGTACCGTTCTCCTGGCAACCTCCAAACCCAGACTCGTCCATCAGATTGCCAGATGGAAAAGCGTGATTCATCACTCCAGAGAACGCGTCTCCACTGCTCTAGAGTCCAGTGGCGGCGTGCTTTACACCACTGCATCCGACGCTTTGCATTGCACTTGGTGATGTGTGGCTTGGATGCAGCTGCTCGGCCATGGAAACCCATTCCATGAAGCTCTCTGCGTACTGTACTTGGGCTAATCTGAAGGTCACATGAAGTTTGGAGCTCTGTAGCAATTGACTGTGAAGAAAGTCGACGACCTCTTTGCACTATGTGCTTCAGCATCCGCTGACCCCTCTCCGTCAGTTTACGTGGCCTACCACTTCGTGGCTGAGTTGCTGTTGTTCCCAAACTCTTCCATTTTGTTATGATAAAGCTGACAGTTGAATGTGGAATATTTAGGAGCGAGGAAATTTCACGACTGGATTTGTTGCACAGGTGGCATCCTATGACAGTTCCACGCTGGAATTCACTGAGCTCCTGAGAGAGGCCCATTCTTTCACAAATGTTTGTAAAAACAGTCTGCGTGCCTAAGTGCTTGATTTTATACACCTGTGGCCAGGCCAAGTGATTAGGACACCTGATTCTGATCATTTGGATGGGTGATCGAATACTTTTGGTAATATAGTGTATTTTGAAATATTTTATAGCTCTTTTATTACATTTTTGGTACGTGGTAATGTGGGAATGTGTAAAAGAGGGGAACTTAGCGTATGTACCAAAGTGTATGCCTGCTCTGCCTCCAGGTATTCCTTATACACTTGGTTTAGCTTATCAAACACAGTGGCCACTACAGGCAAGTTTCCTTTCTCTCCACCTACAAGCACTTAAATACAGTACAAAAAGAGAAGATAATGTTTACTCAGATCAAATGACATTATAATCAAGCACTGTCAGTAAAATATTCTATTCAATATGTGTATGTATGCACAAACACATACCACCTACAATTCCTTATTTACATATTTTACATATTTACTGAGTTGCAAGCTTATTAGGTCTGCGTTTTGGTTGAGACACTACTATGTATATCTTGAGTGTATATCTTACAAATATCACAGCAAAGGCACAATGTGCAATGTTGGAGTAGGTAATAAAGAAGCAAATGGTAATAGCAAAACCCCTGCAGAAATCTCTAGAACTAAAATCTATGTATATGAAAAAGAGCGAACGAGAATGAGTTTGGCTGACGGAAAGACAACCACAGAGGAAATCAATGCTTTCTAAAAGAAAAAGATTTCTCAACCGCAAGTTGATCCAGACAGGGACTTGGTGGTACCAAACACCTTCCACTTCTACATTATGGACTTATCAGCACCTAGAGATGAATAAAGCCTTTAAAATCTTTTTGTGCCTTTCCAACTTTATCTTTTGATAAAATACCACTTGCCATAGTATTGTTCATGTTGAACTGCACTACAAAGCACTGGAATACTCTGGGAATAGCTGCTTTCAATCTAATCAAAATCACTACAGTTAATCACAAGTGGAAGACTTGGTGTGTAATCCAGAAGGTGATCAGTCACACCTGATTTATTTATTCATTCATTCATTCAGAAATGTTGCTTTTTTCCCTTTTGCTTGGATGTTGTAAGGTGCACTGAGTAAATAAAGCTGAAAAATGCTGTTTTTTGTGTTTTCATTTCAGCCTGTAAAGCAACAAAATGTGAACTTTTGAAAGGGGATGATTCTTACTTTGCCACTGTATATTATTTAAATTCAACTGAGGTAGTTAGTTCTACTGTGGTAGACAGCTAAAATTACTTTGCCAATATCAATATATTTATGGACATGACTGTATGCCTGTAATAAAGGACACCAGGACAACTAGCAGCACTGTTTGATAAACTAATAGCTGAAATAAAACAGAATACAAGACTACCCACCTAAATTAATACTGCCACTATCTTGCTACACCTAAAGTCTATCTGGATGATATTCTAGGTCATGGAAGCTCCTTTCATTCAGTTTAAGAGGTGCTAAGGCAGGTACAGTGTCCAGGCCAGCCTAAAAGTCCACCCTAAAAATGATGGGAGGTGGCATTTTTGGGGGCATATGCTAGGAAGTGAAGGCATCAGCACAGTCAATGAAACACCCACTGATCAGAAACAGCTTAGAAGTTTTCTCTGATCAGCTTCCTATTGTCTGAGATTTAGGAAGTCCTAATTTTAAGGTGCTTCACTGGGTGGGGCCCACCACACTACTGCAAGTGCTACTCTCACCGCCCATGTTATGCAAAAGGGTGCCAAAAATGTGAGGAAGGAGGCCTGCAAAGAAGAACTGAGGCACACAGAGTATGCCAGGTACCTCTGCCTGTCTACTGTGGATTGGAAGTTGTCAACACAGTCGAGTGGCAGTATCAACAGGAGAGCACTCAGAAATACAGCCTGTGCTACACTGGCTGGAGCTAAATTGGTCTGAGGCCCTATGAATTCAAGAATGGGTTTGGAAAGCGTAAGCTACTGGGGAGGAGAGTTGGCAGGTGATGTTCCCGAAGAGCCACCAAGAGGCAGTGCTCAAGGCCACACACAGCACTTTGGGGTGACTAAACCTCTCAGAAACCTCTACTACTAGCAGCCAATGAGAGATGAGGAAAAATGTTTCTATTGTTGTGACAGTTTCACCTCTTGTAAAGGCCCTTCTGGTCAACTGCACAGTCAATTCTAATAGGGTCCTGTGCAGGCTCCTATGGAGAGGGTGGGAGTCAATGTTATAGCCCCCTTTCCCCAGTCAGACAGAGAAAACCACTTTGTGTTAGCTGCTATTGACTATGTCATGAAATGCCCAAAGGCTTATGTCATACTGTAACAGGAAGTAGAGACTGTAGCTGACATACACATGGAAGCCATGTTCAGCAGGTTTGGGGTCCCTGTTTCTATTCACATTGACCAAGGAAGAATTTTTGAATCATGGGTCTATATCAACTTGAGTGACCGGCTAGGGATACCTCAAACTCACACCAGACCATTACAATCACATTACAAAATGAGCAGTGGCTTTGTGGAGAGATTTAACAAGACACTGGCTGAACAACTGGCAATCCTCACTGTCTAACATTAGCGTGACTGGGACAAACACCTGCCCTGTGTATTCATGGCATTTCACTCTGCAGTGCTGACTTCACATCACTCACACCAGTTTTAATGATGCTGAGACAAGAGATGGCATTAGATAGACCTCAAGACACTCCAATCGTGCTTCCTGGACCAAAGTATGCACAAAGGCTCCAGACTGCATTGAGTCTGCGCTCATGTTTGCAAGGCAACAGCTCTTGAATGATGAGGTGAGGCATAAACAAAAGTATACTATATGGCCAAAAATATGTGGACACCTGACCATGGAAACCACGCTGAACATCCCTTTCAAAAACCAAGGGCATTAATATGTATCTGGTCAGCTTTTGCTACTAAGAGCCTCCACCGTTTTGGGAAAGCTTTCCGTTAGATTTTGGAACGTGGCTAGGGAGATGCGTGCCCATTCATCCACAAGAGCATTAGTGAAGTTTGGCACTGATTTTGGACAAGAAGGCATGGCATGCAATTGGTGTTCCAATTCATCCCAAAGATGTTCAGAGGGGTTGCGGTAAGGACCCTGTGCAGGTCATTCAAGTTCTTCCACACCAAAATCAGCACATCATGTCTTTATTGACCTTGCTTTGTGTAAAGGGGCACTGTCATGCTGGAAGAGGTTTGGGCTAGGCCTGTTAGTTCCAGCGAAGGAAAATCCCCACATATGGGTGTGATGGTCAAATGTCCACAAATGTTTGGCCATATAGTGCATGGTGTGTGCACAAAAGGGAGACATTTCACACCTAGAAAACTGGTATGGGTATATAGCCCACAGAAGAAAAAAAGCAGGTGCCCTTAGCTGAATTCCAAATGGGCAGGGTCTTGCACAGTGCCACAGGGAATCGGTAAGGTCTTAAGTTCAGATGCTTCCCCCAGCAAGAACTCACTTCTGACTCCCCCACACAGACCCACCCAGTGAAGGTGACCTTGGCCTAGCATGGTCGATCCCACAGGACTTAACTTCAATGGCAGAACCGTCATCCAGAGTTCAGAACTCCACTTTTGTCCAACTGCAGATACACCTGCCCCTTGTAGCCCTAGTCCCTAATACCCAGCCTAACCTTTATGCCCACCAGTCTACCTCAGAGGAACAGAAGACCTCCAAACAATTTCAGGGACCTTGTTTGCTCCCGTGGGATCAAGGGACTTTGTGGAGGCGAGGCAGTGTAATAGCTCTAAGGAGCCACGATTTCTACAAGATATCTATCACTGTAAACATTTCTATTGTCATACAGCATACACAAAGACATACGCAAGATGAACCTGTTAAATGGCCAGTGGGCATCCATACAAAAAAGAGTATACCTGATAAAGTTGCAACTCAGTATACATTCTATCAGGTGTATGTAGTTTAAATAAAATACATGCATTAACAAGCCATTGTGGGTTGCATACTCTGTGAGCATACAGACAGGATGACCATTTTGCAGTCGCTTCTGTGCAGCAGAAAGTCCATCAGTTTTCCTTTGTCTTGAAGGAGGTTCACTGTTGAATGGAGCTTCACGTGAAGGTACCAAAGATAACCTGTCCGATACATACAAAGATGTCAAAGCTTAATATATAAAAAGATTATTTCCTTATCATACATGTCTGTCTATTTTTAATTTGACAATAAAACATTAAGGAAAAAATTACTTAATTACATATGGATAGAAACCTGCCAGACATAATGCTTCTTACCCTCACTTGCACTGATTATGATATCTGGTTGAAAGACACTCCATGTTGATGAGTCTGAATGTTAAGGGAGACAGGAAAAGGGCAGGAAATGCTAGATAATAAACTAAGTTGTCTTTTATACTACACTGAGTAGCCTTCACAGTGGGAGAAGGACTATGGGACCCTGTCCCACAAACAATCCTGTGATCAAGTTACTTTCTGTGTGGAGTTTCACATGTTCTCCCTGAGTCAGTGAGGTATGCTGGTTTCCCTTCACAACCTAAAGAACATGCCAGTAGGTGTAAATGAGTGTGTGAAGGCATGTGTGCATGGTACCCTGCAATGGACTGGCAAACCATTCGGGGTGTATACTTGCCTCACGCTCAGTGTTCCCAGGATAAACTCAGAATCTATCATGACCCTGACCAGGATAAAGTGATCACTAAAGACTGATCAATGAATATAATGAATTTTTCATAACAAAAGACATTTCCCAGGAAGATATGAAAGCCACCATATATAACTTTAAAATCTTAAAACAATAAAGCCTGGTTCTCTCAAACAAAAAATAACTCAAACAAAAATCCTTCTAATATTTGCTCTCACTAACTTGGCCATACAGTTTACATATAGTGGTGTTAAAAGTACACACTGAAATGTACAGTATAATGCTTATGCAGATACTGTATGTACATGTATGTAGCATTAGGAACCCAGACCTCAATTCAATTGAGAATCTGTGGCAAGTCTAAAACTGTTCATCAATTTTCTCCTTCCAATCTCACAGAGCTAACTCAATGTGGCAGATTACTTGCATTGCATCATAGTAACATAGCAAAACATAACTGAAACCACAGCAAATGTTAATATATAGAGAGCCTTTTAAGGATAGCAGAGCTAAAGGCACACAGTGAAAAAATAATAAAAACTACACCAATCAGCCACACTACAACCACCTGCCTAATATTGTGTAGGTCCCCCGTGTGCTGCCCAAACAGCTCTGATCCGTCAAGGCATGGACTCCACAAAACCTCTGAAGGTGTTCTGTGGTATCTGGCACCAAGTCGTTTGCAGCAGATCCTTTCAGTCCTGTAAGTTGCGAGGTGGGGCCTCCATGGACCGGACTTGTTTGCCCAGCACCTCCCACAGATGCTCGATCAGATTGAGATCTGGGGAATTTGGAGACCAATTCAACACCCTGAATTCTCTGTCATGTTCCTCAAACCATTCCTGAACAAGTTTTGCAGAATGGCAGGGCGCATTATCCTGCTGAAAGAGGCCACTGCCATAAGGGAATACCGTTGTAATGAAGGGGCATACTTAGTCTGCAACAATGTTTAGGTAGGTGGTGCGTGTCAAAGTACCATGCACATGAATGCCAGGACTCAAGCTTTCCCAACAGAACACTGTCCAGAGCATCACACTGCCTTCATCGTCTTGCCTTCTTCCCATAGGGCATCCTGGTACCATCCAGGTAAGAGATGCACACACACCCAGCTGTCCACATGATGCAAAAGAAAACGTGAATCATCAGACCAGGCTACCTTCTTCCAGGTGCCCATTATAGCTGCTTTCAACTATGTACAGGTATCAGCATGGGCACTCTGACTGGTCTGTGCCTATGCAGCTGCGATGCACTGTATGTTCTGACACCATTCTAACATAGCAAGCATTAACAATTTGTGCTACAAATTGCTCTTCTGTGGGATCGGACCAGACGGGCTAGCCTTTGCTCCCCATGCGCATCAATGAGCCTTGGGCGCCCATGACCCTTGTCACCAGTTCACTGTTTGTCCTTCCTTGGACCACTTTTGTTAGTTATTAACCACTGCATATTGCAACACCAAACAAGACCTGCCGTTCTGGAGGTCACACACATCAACTTCGAGAACTGACTGTTCACTTGCTGCTTAATATATCCCACCCCTTGACAGGTGCCATTGTAACAAGATAATCGATGTTATTCACTTCACCTATCAGTGGTTTTAATGTTATGGCTGATAGGTGTACACCCAGGGCTCCAAACTAAATTTAAGAACTGACCCAGAACTGTCCCAAAATTTTGTGGCAGCCATCTGAAAATTGATTGCCAGAAATATTACATTTCTTTAGTTTACAATACTTTTAGATTTATTTCTTGGTTTAATTTCTTATAATGCTATAACGACATCAGCAATCAGATGCTTTTGGATTATCCTGACTATATATTTCATATAATTATGACTAAATAAGCACAAGCATTGGTAAGAACAGCACATTAACCACAGCAGGATTTGATCAGGGAACAGTCAATACCAATTCACTGATATAACAGTTATGCCTTTAACATCTGTCATACAGATTAACATGTAACTACTGGTATGAATAAGCATTACTAGCCTACTCATGTAAGACATAACCAGCAGAAGAGCTGAAAGAGCACTTTCCATCACCAGGTAAGTTAACAGACGGTTAGCTAACTTAGCTACATAATCTACCCACCATGTCACTCAACACACACTAATGTGATTAACCATATTTTGGCCATATAGTGTAATTTACAGGCATTAAGTATAAATGTACATAACATTTTCATTCCAAAAGCTTTTATAAAACAGATTTTTTATATTGTCCTGTACCCTATTGTTTTTTGTTTTTGTTTTGTTTTTTTAAACACAATCCCTGGGATGATGGGACAGCATTAGTCTAGAGCCTTGCATACCATAACAGTGAATATGCAATATTGATTGGTCTTAGGAACTTCGGTCAGACATTTTTATTAAAAATGTCTTTAGCCACATGGCATTGTCCAATTTTAGCTAAGAGAAAACTGAAACAGCCACAAGTCAAAATTATTAAAAGGATACAAAGCTCACATGGCACTGAAGCCTGACTGGAAGCAGCCACTGGCCCTGTGGAACAATAGCCAGGTCAATAATGATCAAAGGACATGACATACTAGGTAGCTATTAATTAAGAACATGACAGCTAAGTAAATGTTTATTTCTATACTGCAGGCAAAATGACCATAAGACAGACATTTATATGGAATAGACATTAAACAGAGACATTAAACAGAACAAGGTCTAATAATAATTTCCGGCCCTCTGAAAGCACCTGTGACAGAGATCTTGTATGGGCGAATGGACTGTGCAGGAAGTATGGGTTGGTGAATATTCACAGCACAGTCTGGCTCTTTCAGCTTGATATCAAAGATAAGAGAGGTCTGAAAAAGTAAAAGAGGGGTTATTGGCATGACACAGAAGATAGAACGCTCTGGTGGACTAGAGGTCCCAACTTGTAATTGGCAAACTCCAACCAGGAAAAGCCAAAGAAAATGCCTCTGAAATTCCTACTTATCAATTTGTTGTAGTCCCAATTTAGGGAGTGATATCAAATCAACTTGAGTGTGCACAGCATCAGAAGTAAACAAAGTAGCACTTCTGACCTTTAAATTAGTAATGCTGTATAAACAAATATTTGCTTTAATCAGCAAACAGACATTCGCTTGTTAAATCTATGACATTGACAATACAGATTGCTGTTTGAGGAGGAAAATATACATCACTCAGCAAGGTCAGCTGGCTTGTTTGTAAGCTGCAGGTCCTGACAACATACCTGGCTGGGTACTCAGGGAATGTGCTGATCAGCTTGCAGATGTCCTCACAGACATCATCATTATTTCCCTGAACCATGCTGAATTTATATGGAATTATCAAAATAACCAGCAGATAAACTGATTAGATATTGGAATTTGCAATTCAAACAGGGCCATGGTCAGAGCAAGGTCAAATGTCTGATATGGTCTTATTCAATAGCTTCCTTCCGGTTTCAAGTATATTTTAAGGATATTCCTAGCATATCAATAAGTAATAAGAACAACTAGACTGGTTGTTGGTGGAGGCAGCCCCATCAATGGCACTGATGTTGAGCTCTACTTGTTTAAAATATGTACTCTTCAAAATAGCAGAATTTTTTTTTCCACACAAAAAAGTCATTCTAGAGCACTTTTCAAATGCTCATAGAAAGAACAGTATTGTAAACAGAGAATTGAAACTTGCTGGATTATAACAGAAGTTGGTTCCACCTTTGTGGACACCAGATATTACTTCTACTCTTCATTACAAGTTTTCAAATGAAAGAAAATGATAAATTTTACAATTTATTTTGATAAATTATATATTTTGATAAAACATTCTCTATAGTACACTTGTATTTTGCATTGTGCTATGTGTGGGGTAAAACCACTAGTTGTAAGTCAGAAATCAGCACTAGATTTTGACAAACACAAGAAAGTACTGCTGAAATTGGTAAAAAATATAAAAATTTACAATATTACAAAGGTGCAAAATTCACCTTTGTGGTGCTTGAGGTATGAATTTCATCATGCATAAGCAATTGTTCTAGCATTATGAGCACCCCAAACATCATGTACCAACAGTGTTGTCTTCCCATGTTTGTAAAATACACCTAAAATTTACCATATACATAAAATATTGCTGATGTCATCAATGTGGTAGCAATAAGAATTTCCTTACGTTCCTAGAATGTGCCACAGACTACTTATCAGTAAAATTTTCAGCATCTTCAGAGCAAGACCAGGTAATTCCACTTTCAGATCTGTCATAGTCCTCCACTTTGAAGTTCTGGCTGTGCAATTGTAAATATTCATAATTTTCTGGTGGTGTATAGACCCCTTTTGTGTTTTAAAAGCCTAGCAACCTGACACTGCTTGTTTATCCCTCCTAACTGTCTATAAGTACAACTGTTTTCTGTTAACTTGGAAAGGTGTCCGGTTAAAAAAAAAAAAAAAAAAAAAAAGTGTAAGACGAATATGTTTATGGACATATTTCCAGTTCCAGACACCCAACAGCACAATGCAATTTTTTTTTTTTTTTTTTTTTTAAGAAAAAGAAAAGACATTCTGGAGTGCTGTTTCTAATTCTGCCCATGAGTCAGATTCTTTCTGTTTTAGGACATCAGAGTGACATGTCAGAGTGACGTGGCTCACTTAGAGGTCCGGATTGGGTGATCACAGTAGGGATTCTCAAATTTTTAATTACGTATTGCCGTACTCTATGCTGGGCATTGTAGTTTCACTACAGTGATATGTGTAAAAACAGGAGAATAATACACAATCACAATTCTGTTAAAAACAATGAAAGTAAGCAATACAATACAGTGCAACAGAATATTAAATACCATGACAATTAAAATATTAATTTCTAGTTTTAATGCTGGATTGCTCCTGTAAATTGTACAATAAATCTGACACCCCTCCTATATAAAACCAGCTATGTTTTGTGAAGTATCAATATCTGATCAGCAGTACTTAATAGGTAATAGTCAGTTTCAAATATCAATCTAAGCCAACTTAATACATTTGAAGACTTCTGAAGACATTGATGCAAACAACTTTTTGGAATTTGGTTGAATTGATATAGAATGATCCATATGAAAACTTACCCGTGAGCTCTGATGGTGCACTACCACAAGATTATCCACAACATTCAGAGCAAACTTGCCTGAGGTGTTCAGTTTCAGCACATGTGCCTTTTTACAGGATCCTTCTCTGTTGAACAAGTAAGCTTGGTTAAACAGGCAAATGTTTAGTGTTTCACATTAACAACGTCCCACATTGTATATAAACAGTTCCGAGAGTATATAACCTTGTGGTAAGGTTTTGGAGGCCCTGGAGGTAACCTGGTGTTCAGAGAACCAGTTGCAAATGGAACTAGCACTATTTCACCCCTTTCTGACATGCACCAGCCAAAGAAACACCAAACCATAAAATCTAAATCCAATATTTGATATATGCAAATAACATAATAGGCAATGATGCATGTAGTGGAAGTGCTATATCATGCATGTTAGTTGAGGCTAAAAGGAGACTGCTGAAATTTATGTTATAAATTATACAAGCTTCTTAAATTATAAACAAGTTTTGGAATGAATGTGAAATTCTGTGTGAATTTTAACCTACATTCATTGAGGAGATGCAAACTTGACTGACCATTAACTTGGTAGTTAGCTGTCGTTATAAGGCACGTAACAAATTTAGATATTTAGCTCACTAGGAAAGTTAATCAAATATTTTGATTGCACTGTGATTCAACAGAATTAATCACCAATTCAGAAACCTTTCCTGAACCTTTAGCACTGGCCTTAGTATCACAAATTCATGGCATTACTCAGCATGTGCCTTTTATTATTTTAGACATATTATACTTTCTTAGACAAACCATTTTTCCACCTTTCTCAAGTCTTAAAAAATCTTCTTCAGCCTGACTTTCCATTGCAACTGACTGAAATCGACTCAAGTAAACAATTATTAAAAGATAACAATTTTCCCATTGACTCTTCCAGTTTGTTAAAATGAAGAGGCAGGTGCCCCTAATGCTTGTAGCCTCAATGTCATGTAGATCCCTCTTCCCCACCCAAAAAAATAAATTTAAAAAAAAAAAAAAAAAAAGGGCAAAGACACAAAGACTCCTTCAGGTGAATTTATTGCAGTGTCCAAAATCCAAAAGATTGTGAGAATAAAAACATAAAATTACTTTATAAATAAAGATAAATATTTATGAGCTCACTTTCTTTGTCTATTGTGGCTGACACTCACAACACAGAGGTGCTCACAATGTCACAATCAACCCTCAACTCAACTAATGTGTTCAACTGACGGAGTGGTGAGGTTCTTCATCACACTCAGTAACTGCACTCACAGTAAAAGCATTCTGTTTGAGAAACAACTTTCTAAAGTGATACTATATGTCTCCCAGATGTTGCTGTAGACATAGCATCCTTTATTCAAGGAAAGCTGGTCATTGAGCTATAAAGAGGGGTCTGTTGACAGACTCCAAGCTGAGTGGTCTCAGTTCCAAAATCAATGATTTTACCCGAGCCAACGTGTCTTTCACATTGCAATTTAAAAATTGCTATGTCCTTCAATATCCTAATATGATTTATTATTTTGAATATTTTTGCACTGAAATTTGTTTTTTTTAAATATATATAGTTTATACATATATATTTTATACACATTATTTACAGTGTAGCCTAAAAAAGTATTGGAACTGTAAATGTATGTAGCGTTTACAACTAGTAATTGATGTGAGGTTTGATGCGTTCTTTTCCGTCATCCATCAGCATTTAAATGCACAACCAGCCTAAAAGTAGCAAAGTCCTTAATCAGTTTTTGTTTTAATCAGGGGAAAGACAACTAGTCGACCACTTCTTTTGAATTACTGGTTGACTAGTAAAAATTAGTAATCTGAATATAATTGATTTGTTTTTTTTGTTTGTTTTTTTTTTGGGAAGTGTTTGGCTCTTTTTTGGTAACAGTTTATGTAGTTAAATTTTTTTATAGCTTGATTTTTGGATTGTAGATTTAAAAAAAATCCCTGAAAACAAAGTTAGCACAATTTAACTTTGTTTTTACCTTGATGGGTTAAACAATTATTACATTTATTTCACTACTCAAGCTTATGTTTTCCATTGTCCTCAAATTCTCCTGTAAACCTTTTAATGTAAAATGTTTTAGGTTACATTCTACATATTGCTCTTTGGATACAAGGCTGAGCCTATGTCCAAAACCTACTGAAAAGATCTTGGTTCTGTTTGTTTTCTAAGTTTACTGCTGATTCCTTGACAATGTCTTGCACACAGTATATTTTTAAACTTAAAAATCAAGTTTTATTATATAGTATGCACAAAATATCCTATCATGACAAAACAAAACTAATCTTGTAGTCAGCATTCAGTAACTTGCTAAAACATAAATTGTGAGTAAAGATTATGGTTACGAATCATAGACAACATGGACACAATGTGCTTGAAGAGAGTTAAGTAAAGCAAGTTTTTTTTCCCACCAACAGCTCTCTCATTTGATAACTGATAAATATTAGAAATATGTGTGAAGACTACAGTTTGAATTGTTAGACAAATTCAGCTTACCTAAGTAAGTGATATAAAACTACTTCTGCTCCTGAGCTGTTGGTAGTTCTTGTGTGATGTTTAAGATACATTACATAGAGCTCTCCATAACTATAACAGAATAAAGAGAGAGGGAGAAAAAGACTATGATGAGCACATCATTTTTATTGTTGTGACAGACTATTGTCTCCCACAGCTAATTTATACATTTGCAACAGAGATAAGCATTAGAACATAAGGCAAGAGCATTCATAAATGATCAAAACAAAACCACACAAAATACAGCATGCACTCTACAAGCATAATTCTATCATACTCACATGGTGGCGACTGCAATATCACGTTCTGAAAGTTTGGCTGGTTTGGGAGCCACTGGCAACTCAATCTCAAACTTTGGCATTTTTGACATTGTCCCATTCTAAAAAAATCATTAAAAAAAAATCATACAAACATGCAAAACAATTCAGCATTGATGCATATTACAGAGTTTCCCAGACAGAATAACCCAGTAACTTAAACAATAAACAGCATGAAAGGTGAGTCCTCTGGCACCTCCTGCTCTTAGAAGAGGAAAAAAAAAACAACAAAAAAAACCAATCAGCCTCAGAATTGTTGGCACCCTTGGTCAAGATAGGTAAATGTATAACTTTTTCACAGTTCTAAAAAGAAGTTATTTGAGTTATATTAGACTTCCTGTCAGCTCAAATCAGCTTGGCCACGCTCTCAACAACAAAGCATTTCAGCCTGAAAAACTACTAGATGGGTTTTTTGTTTGTTTTTTTTTCCATTTGTGATGCTTTGTGATTCAGGCTTATACCACAGCTTCTTCGGTTGTTTGTTTTGGGGGGGGTTTCTCCCTTCAGTCTCCTCGTCAGGAGATGAAATGCATGCTCAACTGGTTTAAGCCCTGGTGATTGATTTGGTTTGTCTAAAGGTTTCCATTTTATTTCCCCTAAGGAAGTCCCTTGTTGTGCTGGCAGTGTGTTTTGGGTCATTATCTTGCTGTATGAGTTCCTCCCAAAAAGAGCAAAAAGTGCAGACTTTTAATTTAAGAGAACTTACATACCAATCAGGTGAACAGTGTAGGAACCAACCTATCAGAGAGTTAGCAGAAACATTAGCTGTGGCCAAATCAACTATTTGGTACACTCGTAAAAAGAAAGAACACACTCAGTGAGCTCAGGAACACCAAAAGTCCTGAAAGACCATGAAATAAGAATGCTGCCCTGGAGAAGAAAATCCCCTTCATGGTAGTTGGCTAGAAGAGTATGGAGAAGGGAAGGAACTGCTCATGATCCAAAGCATATCACCTCATCTTATGGCATAGGCAGGTACGGCTGCCAATGGAACTGGTTCCCTTGTATTTACTGATGATATGACTGCTGACAAAATCAGGAGGATGAATTCTGAAGTGTGTAGGGCTAGATTATCTGCTCAGATTCAGCCAAATGCTTCAAAACTTATTTGAAGGCAATTCACAGTGCAGATGGATAATGACCTGAAGCATACTTCGAAAGCAACCCAAGATTTGTTTTAAAGCAAATAAGTACTTCTGCAATGGTGAAGTCAATCACTTGACACGAATTCAATTGAGCATGCATTTCACTTGCTAAAATCAAAACTGAAGGTAAAATGCCCCAAGAACAAGCAGGAACTGAAGACAGCTGCAGTAAAGTCATGGCAGAGCATCACGACTTCTGGCAGTAGTTGACTGCAAGAGATTTACAACCAAGTATTAAAAGAGACAATTTATTTTACGATTATGTTAGTTTGTCCAATTAGAGGGGGTGGGGGCATAAATAAAGTGCTGTAATTCCTACACCATTCACCTGATCTGGATGTAAACACCCTTAAATTAAAGTTAGCACTTTGAGCTCATATTCTTTATTTAATTTAATCTCCAATATACTGTAGTAGACAGCTAACATAACAATAACTTTGTCAATGTCCCAATATGACCTGACTATAAGGGTAACAATAATTCTAGAGGGCACTGTAATTAATAGACAATAAGGCATTGTCTTTACTTATTTACCATCTGTCCCACTTAAAAATCATTTTGTTGAACCATGTCTTTGTTATTGCTCTGATAATGCACACAGCCAACAATGGGCCTCGTTGATCAATCTTTTAGTAATGTTGTGTGCAAATGTTTGCATAAACCAAACTGAATTAAAAATTTCCACCAGATTTACAAAAGTTTCAGAAGCGCTGATTTTCTTTGTACTCACATTTATTTGTTGATGAATACCAATCACCCATTAAGTGCAGAGCATGTTCACGACACAGATGTGTGTTTAGTGACACCCACAAAACTCCACAGAAGGAAACATATAAACACATGCAGAAGCCATGGCAATGCAAGCAAGCATTACTCTCTTACCTGCACATCTACATCTGGAAAATTAAAAACAACATCCACTATTTCTGGCACCTCAGAGCCAAAACATCTCTGACTGCAAAATTTTGTCCATTGATTTGCCAATTTGTTTTTGTTTTTTTTTTTGCTAAACTAAGGATAGCGACATACACTTTAAAATAGCACATACACTTTTATTTTAAATGTGGTTTGTTGGAATGTGACTCCCAGTAACATCTGAAAATACCTGCAGATTTATACATTAGGTGACCCCATGTGGGGTCATGACCCATAGTTTGGTAAACCTTGCTCTTATACCTTCTGGTGCACTAATCGTTCATTGGACATGTACAGGTCGGTAGAATTAGTGCTGGCGTGTTGAACAGCATTAAAAGAAGGGATAGCAAACAAAGCTAATCTATAAGTCAGCTTTCACCCTCCAAAAGTTCTACCGGTCCCTTAATTTCTGTTCCCTCATAAGCAAGATGTGCATCAAATCTTCAGTCAGCTGAGCCAGTTGCTTCCTTTGGGCTATGCACAAACAAGCCACTTTTTTAAATGCCAGTATTTCTTTTGTCTTAATTGAATAACTGACCTTCTTTGTCATAACGTATGGGATTTGTGTTGGATTGCTTTCTTTAAATTTTCTTCATATTTAATATTCCTTTAATTAATGGCATTCATATGACATTACTGTGTTGCACAAAATTTTCACAAAATTGAAATAAGCTATTTAATCCTGACAGTGTAATCCATATATAAAAGTGCAGTAATCCATGCAAATTAGTTAGTCTTCTTGTGTGTAAATTTACACACACTCAGGAGCACAAGTTGGATACAAATGATTTTTCCGGAATTATAGTTTTTCATGAATACCAAATTTCATGTGTAAATGCTCCTACAAACGATTTGCAAAATTATTAAATTCGCATCCAGCCTGATAAACAAGGGCCAATGTTAACGGTCAATGATCTTAAGGTAATAATAATTATTACTTTCACTTATAACAGAGTAATACTTAGAAAACTAAATGTATTAGACGTTTTATACATATTGGTTAAATATACTGGTTAGTTATAGAATTTGTACGTATTGTCTTACGATGCAAAGATGTACTGCCTTATGGCATATTATTTACTCAGACATTGTTTAACAAGATTCTTACTGTAATATTGTAACTAAAAAAGAAAAACATGTAAATAAATTTCAAGGGACTCTTCCATCACAAAGTATACAATACTCACTTTGAAAGCAAACGGCTGCAGAATATTGCCTTGTACAGTCGTGGACAGCACAAGAACTGCAGTCTCTGGGCAGTATATATACCAGTTCACATTAATGCTCTGGCTCTTCAATATCTTCAGTGTTCGCTTTTCAGGCAGCACCTTTTCAGGCAAAACAAATAAAACTACTACCTTATCAAAATAAATGCAGCATGCGAAAAAAAAACATATTAGGATTGCTAAAATAAGATAAATTAGACAAAGATAGTTTTAACATATTCGTTGCTCCAATTTTGTTTGCACCTGAAAATCTAATTGCAATGTAACTGTACCTGGTAAAATTCTATCCCCTGGTCAGTGATGAAAACAATTTCATTCCAGCTGGTCCAACAAAATCCCAGAACACTTGAATTCTTGGTCTATAGATGTAAATAATAAATTTACACATAGCTTGTTTGTTGCTACAACACTCAGCCTGCTATAACACTGTTGTCTCTGAACATACCTTGCATTCATGGGAGAATTCCAAATGGGGAAAATCAGGAATGAAGTTAATGAAATCCTGAAAAACAAGGCTGTGTCATTAGATGTGAGGAGAAAGAAAATGAAAAAGAAAATTTCTGTTGCTGTAACTCTTATGGATTTTGGTACTTACCACTGTTTTTGGTGTTCGCTGAACAGCTAAAATTTTGTTCCCCAATGAAAACTTTATGCACTTTACCTCACCTTTGTCATCCATTCTGTATAGTAAATTGAAATACAGCAAATTTAGTTCAAGAAATGCCAGATGACTAATATTTGCATCTCTCAAACATTTGAATGTGGATTTCTTGAATAAATATTTTTAAAATAGAATTGGAACAGCAAAATATGTTTTAACAGCCCTACTATTCAGTAGATTGTGGTCAAAACATAACATGGCTATTTTAATGCAAGCTTATACAATAAACAATAAAAACAGTGACTGCCAGCAATTAACTGACAGATCAGTTGTATAGTCTACGTGCATTACACATAGAAAAGGAGGGTTTTTTTGTGTTCTGATATTTACTTCAGTCCAACTGATAAAAACACACATAATTCACATTCTGTTGTTTATAATGTAAACTTGTATAATTGTGTAATATAACAACCATCAGCACAAATAAGCACGGTCAGTTCAAATAACTGCAGTCAGATTGCATGCATTTTAAGTAAGGAACAACACACAACAGATTGTGTTCTACAAAAATAATGCCTGCTGGGGAGATTCAATGCGGCACGACCTTCATTCTGAAGCACTTTTTAGATGTTTGCAGAAAGGTCAGTATCATAGATACATCCTTAAATCTTGCTGGAGATTTATAGCTGTACATTAATTGTAGATTTATAGTACAATAGAGGTGTATATATTGGTTCTGATGGTGCTGATCCCTTTATGGACACCAAATAATACTTCTACCCTTAGTTACAAGGTTTAAATTTTAAGAAAACCAATAATTTTACTGTTCATGATTAATATTTTGAAAATTTATAGAAAATTCCCTGTACTGTATACCTCGGTTTTCTTTCAATTCGCCATGTCTAGAATATAACCACCAAATTTCATTTGGAAAGGATTAGACATATATAGGCATGTAAATTACAAAAAAATGATAATAATAATGATATTAATTTTTGTGAAGCATAAAATCTTCATAAAATCAACAATAAAATATTGACAAGTAGATAAAGACCTGGATTTTTGCATGCATTAACTCTTATCCTGTTATTATGTACATGTATATGTGCATCCCAAATTTCATTTGCCAACAGGGCTGGAATCATTATGAAAAAAAAAAAAAGACTGTGTATATGTAAAACAGCAATGTTTATTCACAAATGTACATATAATATAGTACTTAGTACTTAATATGTTAAGTACTAGAGAGACGTTAGCTCAGCATAGTAAGTGAAACCTCACTCACTCAAGTCAATTTATATTTGATGGCTCTGAATGTAATTTTCAAACTTTACATTAATATCTTTAAGGACTTTGCTAATCTTGTACTGATGTCCCTGGCTTCCTGTGGAATCCTAGTCAAGACATGAAAGCCCAGCGGCTACTTGAATGAGGAGTCATGTGACCCATGGATGGATGTAAAGCTTGCTGATGCCTTCTCCAGAGACATATCCTCAGTCTCTACTTCAAAGTCACTTTGTTACACCTTAGTAGTGGATTCCACGGGGTTATTGGCGCCCTTGGAGTAACCTCTTAGACATAATTTCACATCAAGTTTCACAGCTGCCCTTGTTATTTTCACCAAATGATCAGCCAGTTCAACTGAAACAACACAGAGTCCAGCTCTTACAGGTTGTGTTTGTTGAAGGGATCACAACATTTTCTCTGGTATTCTTTAAACTGGTTAAGATAAACCACTCTACGATGAATGCTTATATAATCTTCAGTACCAAGTCAACATAAACCTGTTCTTCTTTTGATTCTTTTCTTTTCTGCATCGTTTGCTGTAAAAGTGTTACGTTTAGTTGTTTCAACCTTACAGGTATGACTTAATTTGTGGCAGTCTGCTACAGTTTTTAAAAGTACACCAATAGAGCAAGGTAAAATGGATGCCACAATGGCCATTAGACAAGATAACTTAAGACAAATGTGCTGTCTTCAAAGGTTTTATAGCAATCCCGAAATCAGATCAATAAACATAAATTAAACTTCTGGACAGCAGATAATTTTACTACTAATTTTAACTGGTCTGTGGAGCATTCTAAAAACTTAGGGGAATTACCATTGCTTCCATATTGATAACATCAACAATATTTTAAGAGATATGGTTATACAGAATTAGAAACATAGGAAGACAATCCTGCTGGTAAATGGCATTTGGGGTGCTAATAATACTAGAACAATTGCTTATGCATGATAAAATTCATCGCTCTAGCACTTTGTCAACACTGAATTTTATGTTTTTTTTTTTTTTTTTATTTTACCAATTTCAGCAATATTGACCTGTGTTTATAACAAAATCTTGTGCTTATTTGATTAGAAACTAGTGGTTTTACCCCGCACATAGCACAATACAAGAAAGAAAATAGGCATAGAGAATTTTCTATAATTTTTCAAAGTACTAGTCACCAATATCTGGTGTCAACAATGGTGGTAGTGAAATGTTTTGGTAAGGTTCTTTGGGTTCACCCTCTTTGTCAGGTGTATGTTTTGTGTGTGCGCACACAAGTTATGTTCTGTTAGTTCAGTCTTTATAAACGTGCATGTACCCATTGGAGTTCTACTTTTGACTGGAACTATTTAAGGTGTTGGTGGCCATTAAGGAGTAATGATGATAAATGATTTGCGACGTTTCCAAATGGGAACAAGAAATAACATTTAGATGATGTGTGTTTTTTTTTTTACATTGTTGAGATTTACATAATTCATTCAAGCTCTCTTTAACCATTTAACAAAATTAAGTTTGAGTAAAATTAACTAAAAAAAGAAAACTGCTAGTTAAATTTACTTACATTTTTATGAGAATAATCGTTTGTGCCATGTAAACCTTTTAAAAACCATGTAAGACTTTGTGTGAGAAAAATATTACTGCAATTTTCTTGAGTAAATCTTACTCCAATATTTTTTTTTTCAGTGTGTAATGGCCCAACAGTTTGCATACCCCAGTTTGCATCTATCTCAGATCACAACCACAGTTCATTTAAATTCTCCTTGACTGACTAGAAAATGTTGTTGCCATTAAGGGAACGGCCCTCTCCTGGCTCTGGTCTAATTTGATAGATAGCTATCAGTTTGTAGATGTGACTTCTCTATGCGTACTAAGGTAAAGCTTGGTGTTCCGCAAGGTTCTGTTTTAGGACCACTGCTCTTTCTTTACATATTTTACCTCTGGGCAAAATAATCCAATATTTATGATTATCTTAATTTGTCCAATTACTTTTGAGCCTGTGAAAATGACTGCTGACAGCTGTAATTGCTAAAGGGTTAATGCAACATATTTGTTAAACCCCTTCAATTAAAGCTGAAAGTCTACACTTCAACTGCATCTTCATTGCTTCATTTCAAATCCGTTGTGGTAGTGTACGGAGGCAAAATTACAAAAATTGTGTCACTGTCCAAATACTTATGGACCTGACTGTATTTTTTGGGGGGGCATAGACGTAAGTCAAAATAACTTTCACTTCTACCTCAGGAAAAAGTCTTTTGTCTTTAATGAAGTTTTGTGTGCATCACCAAATGCAAATCAGTTGTGCCGTGCACTCACCTGGCATTCATGCACATACACACAAGTACGAAGAAAATCAGTTTTTCCAAAACTTTTGTAAATCCAGCAGAAATTTTTTTCGGTTTGGCTTACGCAAACATTTACACAAGTTTACTAAAATATTGATAAATGGGGCCCATTCTGTGGGCACAGACATGAGGTAGAATTTACACTGATTTTAAACTGAAGTTAACCCAGTCGTTGACTGCTAGAGTTTTAAGCCAGGTTAAAAATGTTTTTTTTTTTTTTTTTCATCTTGAGTTAAGCTATATTATACCAGAATGCATAATGTGACTTGCTCACTGATGGTGGATTGTCGGGTTGCAGTGATTGATGCATAAGCAGAACATAATATTCTATCATCACAGATCTATTGTTAGAGAATCTTCATGGTATAATCTGACAGGGAGAACACAGGGAGACAGGGAGAATTCAGACAAGATTTACTGGGATCATCTCATACAGTGTGACAGGTAATATTCTTAAAACACTGCTATAATCGCACATTCTAAAACTGTCTTCGCAAAACTTACAACTGCATGACATCTAATCTAAGAAAGCTGACCTTTGTCTGGCTTCTTTCACCATAATCTCCTCGTGTCATAAAATAGGAAGATTTCCTTACACTTTGGGCCGTTTTCTATTAGAAATTCCAAACTAGTAGGACATCTAGCTCTCATATTGTAACCCTGTATTACATTTTTTTTGTGTGCTTATGAGCACGTAGCAAGATTTCTACTCTTGCTGTCTACTGAGTAAAAGATGTACATTGCCACCTAGTAGACTGAGATCCTTACCTGAAAGCAATTGAGTTCTTGTCTTCTGGGCCCTTGACCACAACCCCAGTGGCACCACCAGATCGCACAGCAAAAACCTATATAGCAGAAATGCCATAGATATTTGATATGGATGCATAGTGGAAATGGCAAATATATTTCATACAATGAATTTTAAACAATGAATGGCACCAATTTTTATCTGTTACTGACAAGTGAGCAAACATAGTTTTAACTGTCAAGCTCCAAATGAAAATATTTGATTGGTTTTGTGCTTCTGTTTAGGCTTTTCCCTCCACCAGGTGTGCCTCCTTTATTATGTTTTTAAATAGTCTAAATACATACTTTTACGAATGTACACATGCACATTTGTACTCTTAACAGTCATTTATACTTACTGTGTTTCCATTTTGTCTGTTTTTCTTTATATTTATATATTATATGCTATAAGTACAACAGAAAAACATTTACCCTATCCTAAGGCTTTGAATCCCAGTGATGCCACAGC
The DNA here is from genome assembly GCF_027358585.1 of Pangasianodon hypophthalmus. Taxonomy (NCBI): domain Eukaryota; kingdom Metazoa; phylum Chordata; class Actinopteri; order Siluriformes; family Pangasiidae; genus Pangasianodon; species Pangasianodon hypophthalmus. Next base: position 9,613,056 of record NC_069710.1, read on the forward strand.
CAATTGTAACCAGGAGTCTTTGGATGGGAAGGATGTCATACTCTCTCTCCCTTATCAATCACAACAGCACTGGTCAATCATAGCTGACTGTGAGCTCATGTATGCAGAAGGGAGCACATAGCGCTTTCCTCCGAGTACATTAGGCCACCCTGTTATGCAGCATGAGCAGCAGTTTAAAAAGATGCGACTGGGTGGCTTCACATGTCTCGGTGGAATGCCCTCCCAGATTGGTAGCTGTCGTATGAAAGGGGAGATCTCTTGCCTAGCCTAGAAGGCCCAGCAGTGCCTCCACTTCCTGTGGATGCTGAAGAGAGCTAACGCTCCCTCTTATCCTCACCACCTTCTACAGAAGAACAACAGAGAGCAACCTGACCAGTTGTCTCACCGTGTGGTACGGGAACTGCAGTCTCTGAATGCAGGACCCTACAGCGGATTGTGAGAAGAGCTGAAAAGATCATTGGTGTCTCTTTACCCACCTGCAATGTCTCTTACAACAACCGCTACATCTGCAAAGCCTCCAGTATTGCGAACGACCCCTTTCACCCATCTCATGGACTCTTCACCCTCCTGCCATCTGGCAGAAGGTACAGGAGCATCCATGCAAACACCAGCAGACTCTGCAACAGTTTCTTCCCTGAGGCAGTCAGATTATTCAACACCCTGCTGCCTCCCAACACTTACCTGGGCTAGTCAAACACCTAACCCAACATGACTCAAAAACACTGCACACCTGAATTTTATAAAGCTGCATCTGACACGTTTTAATTATGAAACTCATTTGGGTGTTAATATTGCTGCTGTTACACTACTCAACAGGTTACAGTCAATGTCCTGTGTATTTATTGTACTGTGCATATTGCTCTGTGTATTTTTTTTGTCCTACACTCTTTATGTAGTCTTGCACACTTGCACCATAGTCCTGGGGAAGCATCATCTTGTTCCAATGTATACAAGCTATATTAGAGGAATGACAATAAAAATCCACTTGACCTAACTGGTGGGTAGGAATAGACTAAATTAGGGAGAAAATCAGGGAAGAAGAGGGGGGAACATGTATGATTATCAGTGATGGGCACCCCCCATATCAGTTAGCAACCCCACCCCCTGTGTCAAGCTACAGGTCACTCCAGGTACCTGATGAGATGCAGACTCTACCTGTTTCTACCCTCCGGACCTGCTTGGCACACCCGGATGCTCTACTTATGCTTGGAGCTTCTTTCACCTTAGAATCACTCGCTGCTGCTGTGAATGGCACTACATGGCCTAAAGATTGCTGTGGATGGTACCACATGGATAGCCTAAAGATTGGTGTGAGACTGCTGTGGATGGCCCTGTATGGATTGCCTAAAGATTGCTGTGGATGGTTTCACTTGGACAGCCTAAAGATGCACTTCTGAAAACAGTTTTCGCCCATGTCTCATTTACTACTCAGTGCATAATTCACTTGGACATGAGTGGGGCTGTCTATGGGACTCGGCTCCCAACATTCACCTATAACAGCCTGATCTTTCACGACACTTCACTAATCACAGGCATGTGTTCGTCATCCTGACGCCACACACCGAGAAACAAGGATCGTTTTTTTCCCCAGTTTCTTTACAACTATAGGTGCAAATTCAGCAAATCAAAATGCATTGTGTTTGTTAGGCAGATTTTTACATAACCCGAATAATCATTACCCTGTAATTGGGTATTTCTGTAATATCAACTAAAATGTACTGCAAAATAGTGTACTGAATCCTTGACAACTCTGTTACGTTATACACACAACACAAGGATGTTGACTTGCGTTCGTCAAAGTTGCGACTGCTAGCTAACATAACTAGCTGGCTAGCGATGGCTAGACTTAAAGATAATCATAATACACTAAGAAATTAGTTAAAGTTAGAAGAGTTGCAACTCTTTTCGTAGAGCATGTTAAACTAGCCTGTGGTTAACGTTTTATCTGAATTTGAATTCATCAGTGAATTTAGCGACCTAGCCGTGTCTGAAAACACATACCTGTTTATTAGCCTCGTCGAAAAATACGTTGTTGACACTCGATGCATTTTCAAACTGGACAGGGTTTTCGCTTAACTCTAAATAATAACCCTTACTCATCGCTCACAATACGTTACAGCTTCTGATAGTATAAAAATGACAAGTTATTTAGGTGCGCTCTGACACAGCGCACGAACTACAAATATCACGTGACCACATCACATGAACGCTACCTTTTCCTGAAAGCGAAAATCTATGCGTTTTCGTCGATCCACTACCGCGACCGTTTTGCACCGCGCATGCGCACTACTGTTGCGCATGCGTACATTTTATTTTGCTTAACGACTGTCCCTGACTTTCCTAAACGTAGGACGGAGAAGGCTTATTAATATTTATGAAAGAAGGGCTATCTGATTGGTCGGTACATGTCACACGAATAGTAACGAGCCTTCCCCTGCCATTTTGGAAATCCGCTTACCGCACGGCGGATGTTTGTCATGTCACATCATTACAGCCTCTTTACATATAGCATTAATTACTGCTTTAACTTTGTTTCTTATAAGATATTAATGTGGTACAGCACAAGGAATATTGTAAACAATGCAACTCCAATAATACATATGTAACAGACATTACTTAAAGAATTGTCTGATCTTTTTCTGACATAAATTCACCTAACCACTATTTTTTATGGATGTGCAACAAACAGTGATGGGAGGGATAGTGTAGATTAACAGATTAATAAGGGGTTTAAAAGGGATTAATACAACCCTTTAAAGTATAGTATTAGGAATAGCATCGCAATTACCACAGCAAATTCTCTTTTAGTAACTGGAATTTTTTACTGACTTAAAAACTATTTTAATAAAACTACATATAAATTATAAAATACAAATACAAAACACCCTCAGCCCAATCATAGTCAAGTGTTTTGAGAGGCTATATAGCGCTTTTAACAATGGACATTGTCACAAAGAAGCTTTACAGAAATAAATACATTCAAATTAAATTAAATCAAAATAAATTGTAAATATGTGAATTTATCACTAATGAGCAAGCCAGTGGGGACAGTGGCAAGGAAAAACTCCCTGAGACGATATGAGGAAGAAACGTTGAGAGGAACCAGACTCAAAAGGGAACCCAGCCTCATGTGGGTGATGATGGATAATGTAATTATAACTAAATCCCTTCTATAACTGTGTACTACATGGACAAATAGTGCAATTGTGCAACCAGTAAATTCATTACAGTTTTCAAATGAAGTCTGGTTTGTTGAACCTCTCCACTGTCCTCTCATGGACACCTGAGTGCAAAATTGTTTGCGGCAACCGCAGCCCCAAAACCACCACAGCAATTGCAGTCCCATGCCATCTCAGTACAACTCCCCAAATGAGATCCCCAAGCCATCTCCAGAGCCCCCAAGTGGCACCATCCCCAGCAATCTCAATGATCTTCAGGCCGTCCATGTGGGGCCACGCCCAGCAGCCGCTAGTGATCTCCAACTGCTGAGAACTCCAACCAGAAGTAGAGCATCAGGATGGATCAGGCAGGTCCGGAGAGCAGAAGGGGTCAGGATCACTGGTATCTCAGGAGTAGCATGTGTAGCTTGACAGAGAGAGAGGGAGAGAGAGAGATTGTTAGGTAAGCTTTTGTCCCATAATGGTTAAGGACAATGTACTTTGCATGCATTCACTCAGGTACTGAGGCGTGAGACCATTCAGTGCTTAATGGGTCAATACTAGTATTTTATAATCAATATGAAATTTGATTGGAAGCCAGTGCAGTGTGGATAAGATAGGAGTGATGTGGTCATATTTTCTGGTTCTTTTACCGACTCTCACTGCTGCGTACTGGACTAACTGGAGCTGGTTTATGCACCAACTGGAACATCCAGACAGCAAGGTATTACAGTAATCCAACCTAGAGGTAACTAAAGCATGAAGTAATTTTTCTGCATCATGTAGTGACATTTTATTTTTTTATCTTAGCAATATTTCTGCGATGAAAGAAAGCTATCCTAGTAATATTATCTACATGAGCTTCAAATGAAAGACTGGAGTCAATAATCACACCAAGCTGCACATGATGAAACAGAAAAGCTATTCAGGGTTATTATGTAATCAGAAAGCTTACTTCTGTAAGTACTTCTCTCTTGTTAGTATTAAGTAAAAGAAAGTTAATAAGCACCCAATGTCTAATGTCCTTTACACATTCCTCAACTTTATTAAGCTGATGTCTGTCATCTGGCTTTGCTGAAACATACAACTTTCTGTCTTCAGCATAACAGTGGAAGCTAATACCATGTTTACGAATCATTTTTCCCAGAGGTAGCATATATAAAGAAAAGAGCAGTGGGCCTAAAACGGAACCTTGCGAAACACCAAACTTTACCTTTATTATGCGTAGAGAAGTCACCATTTACATCTACATACTGATAACAATCAGTCAAATAAGACCTGAGCCAGGAGAGGGCTGTTCCTTTAATGCCTACAACATTTTCTAGTCTATCAAGGAGAATAGGACGATCAATGGTATCAAAAGCTGCACTAAGGTCAAGCAACAAAAGCAAGGAGACACGACCCTGATCAGAGGCCAGTAGTAGGTCATTTATCACTTTAACTAGTGCTGTCTCTGTGCTGTGATGAGGCCTAAATTCTGACTGATACATTTCATGAAAGTTATTCCTTTGTATGTATGAGCATAACTGCTGTGCTACAACATTTTCTAGGATCTTAGAGATAAAGGGGAGGTTTGATATTGGCCTATAGTTGGATAATTGACAGGGGTTGAGGTCAGGTTTTTTAATCAGGGGTGTGATAACTGCTAGTTTAAAAGATTTAGGTACATAGCCAATGCTAAAGAAAGAACTGATTATTTTAGAAGAGGTTCGATTGCTTCTGGAATTATCTGTTTGAAGAAACACGTAGATAAGGGATCTAGTATATATGTTGATGATTTTGATGAGGAAATTGGTGAAATTAGTTTAATTTAAATTAATAGTCAATTTTTTGCCTGATATTTTCAATTTTACCAACGAAAAAAATTCATGAAGTTATCACTGCTATATAACGATTGTGTGCATGTTTCTGTTGTGGTCTTATTCCTAGTTAAATATGCTACAGTATTAAAAAAGAATCTAGGATTATTTTTGTTATCTTCAATTAGGGTGGAGAGATACATTGATCTAGCAGCACTAAGAGCATTTCTATAGCTCAGAAGGCTCTACTTCTATGGTGTTTGAAATACTACCAATTTAGTTTGACACCATTTATGTTCTAACTTTCGAGTGGTCTGTTTTAAGGTGCATGTGTGATCTTTATACCAGGGTGCTAGCTTTTTCTCTCTAATTATTTTTCTTTTAAGTGGAGCTACCTTATCTAGCGTGTAGCAGAATGGTGATTCTAAGCATTCAGTTGCCTGGTCAAGTTCTTGGATCAGACTGTGATCCAATCATGGTTGGTAACTCCGGGAGATTACTGATAAAACTCTGTGCAGCTGCTGACATTAATGTGCGTTTATCGCGGTAGCATGGCAAAGTGCATATATTATGATTAAGACACATTTTAAATGAGATGAGATAATGATCTGATAATGATAGCTTCAGACTGTGGAAATGTGACTATATTTTCTATATTTAATCCAAATTTTAGTATTAAATCAAGAGTGTGACCACCACTATGTGTGGGTCCTATTACATTCTGATTAAACCCTACTGAATCTAGAATGGACACAACCGCTGTTCTCAGAGAGTCTTCTGGATTATCAAAATGAATATTAAAGTCTCCAACAATAAATGCTTTGTCTAAAGAAGCAACCAGGTTAGAGATGAAATTCACAAAGGAATTCAGAATATGGCCCCGGGGGTCTGTAAATAATAATTAGAGGAATCGTCTGTGTAGACTTATTTTTAGTGGCTACATATGTTATGTTGATATAAAGAAATTCAAATGTGTTGAATTTATGACTACGTTTTTGTGTGATGCCTAGATTATCATTATAAATAACTGTGACACCTCCTCCTCTGCCAGCCAAACAGGGCTGATGTATATAACTTGTATCCGGGAGGACTAGCTTCATTTAATGCTACATACTCATTTGGTTTAATCCACCTTTTTGTTAAACACAGTACATTAAACCCCTGATCAGTAATAGTTTCATTAACAATAAGCACTTTAGACATAAAAGATCTAATATTTAACAGTCCTAGCTTCAGATCAAAGGTGCTGGCTGTGCATTTGGTATGATTTAATTTTATGTTAACTAGGTTACTAAAACAAATTTTCTGAGTATTTCTACATTTTACAACTCGGGGAACAGACACAGTCTCAATATGTTGGAACCTGAGTGACGACACAGTGCAACTAGCAGATGGTCAGTTTAGCCTGCTTGTTTGCTCCCTGACCTTGGCTCTGGATTGTCACCGACTAACTAGGCCTGTTCTAAGAATATGTGCCATGCTACAAGAAATGAGAGTAGCACGTTACCGAGTGGGATGGATACCGTCCCACCCTAACAGGCCAGCCTTGCCCTCAAAACTACCCCAATTATCTATAAAGCCCAATTATCTATAAAGTTTTTGGAGCATCACCTGGACATCCAGCAGTTCAGCGACCATAATCTATCACATCAGGAAGGGGCCAGAGCATATTACTGCATCGGACATCGCCTTCACTAATTTGCACACCTCTACAATGTTACTCTTAGTGAACTCTGACTGATGAAGGGGTATATCATTAGCTCCTACATGAATAACTATCATTGAAAACCTATTCTTGCCTAAGACCCTAAGATTGCCTGCTATGTCCGGCGCCCTGGCTCCCGGTATACACCTAACTAGTGCTGCTGGTGCCCCTAAAGGCCTAGCTAATTTCACGTGCCTTAAGATAGAGTCTCCTATAACCAGAGCTCTTTCAGGTTTCTCAGCAGGTGCTTCACTGAGGAGAGCAAACCTGTTAGACACATGAAGCAGAGAGGAGTGGTGCTCCTGTGGGTGAGCCTTAGCATTAGCTTTGGCTTTGCGATTATGCAGCAGAGTCGTCACCCGATCGCCCCGCTGTGAAGGCTCTAATGCCAGAGTTGGGGTATTGCTGTCTCCGCCTAAGGCATCCAGACTTTCCTCCTACAGAAACTACGCTGCTCTCACTCTCCATTTAACAATGTCCATTGTTAAAAGCGCTATACAAATAAAATTGAATTTAATTGAATTGAATCAGCCTCTCAAAACACTTGACGATGATTGGGCTGAGGTGTTTTGGCCCTGGCACAACGGTGGCTGTTTTGTGGCGGGTGGTGGCCACGCTAACCCTAATGCTAATTCTAATGCTGCAATCTTCTCTGTCAGAGAGCTAGCTAATATACACTTAGCACAAATAAAGCTATTACTAACGATTACTAACGGAGGAAGAATGACTAAACATCCTGCACTCAACACACTGAACAAGCTGAATGTTTGCTGTGTTATTGAACATACCCTAGTTGAAGATTATTTGATATTATTTTAGATGGCGTGGATCCAGCGTGGATGGCCTCCACCCATTGTCTTTAGACAAAAAACAAAAGCATTCTTCGAAAAAAATGAAAATATGCAGAAAGGAAAGTGAAAAATACAGCAGATGAAAAGAATAGAGCAAAATTATTGATAAAAGAGAAAGAAACAGTAATGTTTAAATGCCAACGCAGGTAAGAAACTCACGGTAAACGATTTGAAAACAAGAACTACGTCACAGGAATTACGTTCTCACCAGTGTTTACATTCAACTCATGGGTTGATACTTTCCTATCTGAAATCCTGCCTGTTCTCAACACTGGATCCCTATCCAACTCCATATTAAAGTCACAGATGACACCACGGTGGTAGGCCTTATCAGTGACAACAATGAGATGGTCTATAGGGAAGAGGTCCACACCTAGCAGTGTGGTTCACTGACAACAACCTGGCCCTCAAAGAGCTCATTGTGGACTACTGGCAGAACAAGGAGATACACATACACACAAACCCCTATCTACATCAATTGGGCTGAGGTAGGACATATGTACAGCTTTAAGTTCCTTGGTATCCACATGTCCGAGGACCTTACCTGGGCCCTGAACACCACCACCCTGTTCAAGAAGGTGCAACAGACTTTTGCTTCATGAGGAAAGCTCACCTATTTACTCAGACCATGATAAACTTCTATCGCTGTACCATCAAGAGTATACTGACGAACTGCATCTCAGTGTGTTACGGTACCTGCTCACTCCAAAAAGAAGGCCTTCCACTGGGTGTTGAAAGCTGCCCAACACATCACTGGTGCCCAGATACCCTCTATTGAGGACATTCATCACAAACACTGCCTTTAGAGAGTGAGAGGTATAATCAAGGACATCTCTCACCCCAACCATGAACTGTTCACTCCTCTTCCATCTGGAAAACACTACAGGAGCCCCCACTGTTGCATCATCAGGCTAAGGAACATCATCATTCCCTCGGCAGTTGAACTCTTCACAATGGTGCTAATCCCCCTTCAACAAACTCCCAACTGCTCTTTGCATAGAGAGAGAGTGTGGCATAGCTGATGGATCTTGCAAGACATGCACACACACATACAAGCACGGAGCATGAACTTTAACGGGGCAAAACCACGAGCTAGTGACAGCCCCTTTTTCATTGGTGTATTCCTTTTTGTTGAGTTTTGGAAAGTGCACTGAAAAACGTGGTGACAATAAACGTGAGCCACGAGCTCAACTGACATTCAGGCTGCCTCCCAAGTCTTTCTCTGCACACATCCACACCAGAGTTCTACAAAGACTTTGGAGAATCTGAGCAAAGAAATGTTGAGCAGCGTAGATAGGGCTAGTTTTATGCTGCCTGCATGAACGTCTTGCTGTATGATGGTATGTGCTCTGTCAGTCACACACAGATCCATGATTATTACTTCTGTAAAACATGACCAGGGATGGACAAAATACATAAAAATGGATTTTGATACATGAAATACTATATTTTTGAAAATACAGAAATAATCAAAATAAACAAAAATAATCTTAAATACATATATATATTACAGATTCATGTTTTAGAAGTACTGCCTATCCCTGTCCAGGTCAAACCTTACTACTTTAATTGGTGGTTATGTTTCTTGATAAACAGTAAACTGACATCTGAAACATGCTCTAATGTAAACAGTTTTGTCTTTGTTTGGTTTAGGATTTGCAGTCGAACCATTCAAGGATTGAATTTTGAAATTACTCTCAGCCACACATACTGTAAGTATTCAGAATTGGCGAAATACTGCTCCTGTGTGTGTGTGTGTGTGTGTGTGTGTGTGTGTGTGCGCGCGTGTGTGTACTTATAGCCAGTACACTATATAAACATACAAATTTCCCTGACAGCTATATACATGAAGTTACATGTTGTACTTTGTTATGTAGCTGTTTTCAGACTTCATGCAACAATCTGGAAAAAATCACATCTTTGCCCCATATGTGCAACACCTTGACATTTACATGCGCCAGGTGGCTGGAAGCAAAACACTGGCACAGGACCTCCTCATGGATGCTTCGTTGCTATGGGAGAAATAGGCAAAACTTAGACCAGAAGTGGCTCAGGCAGAGCCAGGTACACAAGCGCAAACATGAATATCTACATTCTGTCCACCAACTTCTATTCACTATCTGTAAGAAGAATGACTGAAAACTGTACGTCATAGAGTAGTCTTACTGAATTTACATTTATTAGTGAACTTGGTTTCCTCTCTCTAAGGCTGACTGGTCTGGTGCATGCAGCGACACTCCAGCTGAGTGGTCTACAGTTATTCTGAGCATGCCCAGTTGTGACAAGGCCGCAATACTCCAGCCTGAGGTAAGCATAAGTGTTGCTTACATTTGAAAAATTGAAGGCTACAGGTGTTCCAATACATTAGGAAAAAGGTGCAGGTTATAACACCTACAATAAATGGCACATTCACCCACATACATGGTGACCATACTAAAAAAACGTGCCAAAAGTAATGGTCGACACTCTCTTTAGAACCAAGTGACGGGGAACCGTGACAGTTATCCGGTGTTCATAGAACAGGGTTACATACGTAATAGGTTTAATGTTCTATTTCACCCCTCCTAACTGCCAGAGGGTGCTGTTCACCTGGATAACCTAGACCAGTGGGTCACGAGAAAGCAAGTCATCCTCAGACCAATTTAGAAGGGATATACTCACTGCACTCACTTCTTTATAAAGTGATGATCTTTAAGATAAGATGCCCAGGTATCGAGTAATTCAAGCCACAGCAGGCAACTCCCAAAGGTGAAACTCAGTAAAGCTCCTCTGAGAGACACTTCAGCATTGCGACAGGAATGTACGGAGGTATATGCCACTCCAGCGCCCTTGGCTCCCTAGTACCACACCATGACATCCCAAGTGTGGTTACCACGTGACCTTCTGTTAAAGATCTCAGCATGTGTGCGCATACATAAAATAGAAGGTATCCAGGTGATGAAACACTCCTCCTGGCGGTTAGGAGAGGTGAAATAGGATACCCTAAAGTTTAGTGTGGATGGGCCCACTTGGATAACGTAAAGATTACACTCACTGATAACAATTTTGCCCATTCTTTGCCCATTCACCCATTCTTCAGTGGATAACTTTGCTCTGATACTGATAAAGCTAAAAAAGCTTTAAAAAAAAAGCCTCAAGACCCTAATACTGAACATCCTTTAAACACACTCAGTACTGGGTGACTTTACAGCATACAGACACTATCTGGTGCCATCCTCTTCTGGGTGGCACCAGATAGTGTCTGTATGCTGTAAAGTCTGTATGCTGTACAAAAAAACCCACGTAGATTCAGGCCACGGGTTTTAGGTAATGTTCACATCAAACATCAGAATGAAGAAAAAGTGTGATATCTGTGACTTTGATCATGATGTTGGTACCAGATAGGCTGGTTTGAGTATTTCAGAAATTAATCTCAGAAGCTAATCTCCTGGGATTTTCACACATAACAGTCTCTAGAGTTTTCACAGAATGGTGCAAAAAAACAAACAAACATTGATTGAGTGATAGTTGGGTGGAAACGCCTTGTTGATAAGAGATCAACGCACGCAAAGCTCCTGACAACATACCTGGTTGTGTACTGAGAGACTGTGCAGTAGAACTCACTGATGTCTTCACAGACATATTTAACATCTCACTTAGTCAGGCTGTTGTTCCCACATGCTTCAAAGCCACCATCATCATTCCAGTCCCGAATAAGTCGTCCCCCTCCTGCTTCAATGACTACCGTCAGGTTGCACTTATCCTAATGAAGTGCTTTGAATGACTAGTCATGCACCACAACAAGTCTTTCCTCCCCCCCTCCCTTGACCTCTTTCAGTTCCCCTCACACATCTGGACAAAAAAAGACTCATACGTTAGAATGTTGTTCATAGATTTCAGTTCAGCATACAACACAATCATCTGAATGTGGAGAAGACAAAGGAGATTGTTGTCGACTTCAGGAGAGCGCACACTCAGCATGCTCCTCTGACCATCAATGGTGCGACTGTGGAAGGAGTGAGCAGCAGACTTTGACTTTGAGAGGACTGAGGAAAATTGCCAGTTTGGTTGAATCTGCCAGGAAGGATATAGTAACTAAAATAATCATTCTATCCATGCTGAGCAGAAATGCAACAGCAGAAGACCACACTGGGTTCCACTCCTGTCAGCCAAGAACAGGCTATCGTGGGCACAGGCTCACCCAAACTGGACAGTTGAAGATTAGAACCTCACTGTGCCCTCAATTTGAGTTTGACCTCAATTTTCATAGAAAAACCTATGGTAACTTTAAATAAAGATACTACAGTCATAATTTTCTTTATTTACAGCTGTGAAATTAAAGCTTTTTTTTTTTAATTTTTTTTATTTTTTTTTACATATTTTTGTGGCACAGCATATTTTGGGAATATTGTTGATCAGGGACAGCATGTAATCCTAGCAGGTAAGATCATATTTGTAATTCATAATGTATCCCTTGTGGGTTCTAATAGAACACATCACTGTTATAACAATTAAATAGAATTGCAACTCTCCCCAGAATTCTTTTAAATAACATTAATTAATCTAAACATTAGATTAGATAAATATTAGATTAATCTAATGTTTCTGCACACTGTTGGTTAAAAGGCTACTGACTGTTTTTTTTTCAATATTACTGTCAGCTCAGTAATGAAGTGTTCATATTACTATTTTTCTAGACCAATTTCTATTCTTCTTGGTCATAGTAAAGCTATCATTGCTATAAAATCCCTGTTAAATGAGTTCATGACAAACTCATGAGTGTAAATTTGTGATGCAACAAAAGTATACATGAATACAATAGTGCGAAATGAAATACAGATGCTTTCTCACCAACTTTGGTGCTTTAGTTATACATGTGCTGGCTAACTTTTTTTGCTTCCACATATAAATGCTAGGCTCATAGCAAAGGGTCTAGGGAAACAGTCAGTAACTCTATAACCACTGTGTGCACAAACATCACACTTTTGTTGTGAAAAATAGAATTTAAATGTCTTTAGCTTGGGAGAAAATAAATATTTGGCCTCAACTGTAATATATGCAATAATGTTTTGAATGATGTTCATTTAGTATGCAGCTAGAATACCAAAAGGAACTGAGTTAGTTAGGAGTTCTTGTAAGAATTTCTCAGATGTAGCTTTGCCTCTCACAAATCTCCCCTGTATGTCAGCTCCTTTTCTGTGGTCTTCTAGCTGTAAGGCTGCTTTTATGGCTGTTGCTTTTATATAGTGTACCTGTTCTTTCTACGCCAGATTTCAAGTAGACGCCAGTGGTGCTGTCCTGATTCAAGAAGACGCTCATGGTATAGATCATCCTGTTAGCTTCTTCTCTCATAAGTTTAACTGTCATCAGATGAACTATAGCACTATTGAGAAGGAGAAGCTTGCCCTCCAACATTTTGTGTGTCCATGTCGGTGGTGGGATGGGTGTCTTGTGTCTCCTCCTTCAGGCCCAACCCACTGCAATGTGTCACGTTCCTGCTTCCAGCTTGCCATTGGAAGATCACAACTGTTACACACCTTGCTCCTGCCTCATGCTTTGGGATTGGTTGGATGTACTTTTCTGGATGTGTAGTTAAACCTCTTCAGTCTACATCCCTGCACAGAACATTGCCTTTGTCCCATGTAAATTTTGCTACATGTGCTGATTTATGCTTTGCCCCTTTGGGTTTGATTTGTTCATTTGTGTGTGTGTGTGTGTGTGTGTGTGTGTGTGTGTGTATATATATATATATATATATATATATATATATATATATATATATATATATATATACACATATGTGTGTCAGGTCCAGAGGTATTTGGACAATAACAGAGTGTTTGTGTTTTTGCCTTTATACACCACCACAATGGATTTGAAATAAAACAATCTAGATGTGATCGAAGTGTAGACTTTCAGCTTTATTTTAAGAGATTCCACAAAAATATGGCATTTACCATTTAGGAATTACAGCCATTTTAAGCAAAGTACTTCCATTTTCAGGGGCTCAAAGGTATTTGGACAATTGACTGACAAGAAGTTAACTGACCAGGTGCGGTCCATTCCCTTGTTACTTCAAGACGAATGAAGCAGATAAAAGGTCTGGAGTTGATATCAGGTATTGAGTTGGCATTTAGCAGCTGTTCGACTGGAGCTACCAATATGAAGTCCAAGGAGATCTCAATGCAAGTGAAGGAAGCCATCATTAGGCTGAAAAAACAACATAAATCTATAAGAGAGATATCAAAAACCTTAGGTGTGGCCAAATCAACAGTTGGGTACATTCTTAAAAAAGAAAGAAAGCACTGGTGAGCTCAACAACATCAAAAGGCCTGGAAGACCACAGATGACAACTAAAGTGGATGATTGCAGAATCCTTTCCTTGGTGAAGAAAAACCCCTTCACAACATCAACAGAAGTCAAGAATACTCTGGAGAAGGTAGGCGTATCATTGTCAAAATCTACAATCAAGAGATGCCTTCATGAATGTAAATACAGAGGGTTTACAACAAGGTGCAAACCACTGGTAACATTCAAAAACAGGAAATCCAGATTAGACTTTGCCAGAAAACATCTAAAAAAGCCTCCCATGTTCTGGAATAAGATTCTTTGGACTGATGAAACCAAGATTAACTTGTACCAGAATGATGGGAAGATAAAAGTATGGCGAAAGAAAGGCTCATGATCCAAAGTATACCACATCATGTCTCAAACATGGTGGAGGCAGTGTTATGGCATGGGCATATATGGCTGCCAGTGGAACAGGCTCACTGGTGTTTATTGATGATGTGACTGCTGACAGAAGTAGCAAGATGAATTCTGAGGTGTATAGGGCTATACTCTCTGCTCACATTCAGCCAAATGTTACAAAACTGATAGGACATCGCTTCACAGCGCAGGTGGATAATGAACCTAAGCTTTTTGAAGGCAAAGAAATGGAATATTCTTCAATGGCCAAGTCAGTAGCCTGATATCAACCCAATAGAGCATGCTTTTCAAGACTGAAGGCAGAAAGATTCACAAACAAGCAGCAACTGAAGGCCTGGCAAAGCATCTCCAGGGAGGAAACTCAGAATATGAGTTTTGAGAACATGGGCTCCAGACTTCAGGCAGTCACTGACTGCAAAGGATTTTCATCCAAGTATTAAAATTATGGTTATATTTACAATTATGTCACTTTGTCCAAATACCTTTGAGCCCCTGAAAATGGAGGTACTTTGTTGAAAATGGCTGTAATTCCTAAATGGTAATTGCCGTATTTTTGTGGAACGTCTTAAAATAAAGCTGAAAGTCTACACTTCGATTACATCTTGATTGTTTGATTGTTTTATTCCAAATCCATTGTGGTGGTGCATAAAGGTAAAATCACAAAAACTCTGTCATTGTCCAAATACATCCGGACCTGATATACTGTATATATATATATATATATATATATATATATATATATATATATAGAGAGAGAGAGAGAGAGAGAGAGAGAGAGAACATACAGCAATAGCCACCACTTGTAAATAGTACATTGTAAACTGTGGTTAGTAGGAAGTCAATGCCATTTATGTTTAATCAGTTTTCTCTTGGTTTTGGGTTAGCTAGGGGGTAAGGGAAGGAAGTGCATTTTTTGTTTCTTTCTTGTGGGTTAGGTAATTTAGTTCACTTTGTGTATAATTAGAGGGAATTTCTATTATTATTTTGGCCTAGTCAGCTTCTGACGCTTTAACCACGTTGAAAAAAAAAAGAGTGGGAATAAAATACAAAGCAATCTTGGTCTTTGTATGTTGCGGCCATATCTACACCAGGTAGATATGTACAGATCCATTATAGCCAGTAAACATTGATACAGCTGATAAATAAGTGATAAATTAAGCAATGTTGCTTGATGCTCAGTGAGCAAGGATTTCTCGTCTAGCAAATATGATTACAGATGGTTCCTCTGTCCCATCCACATCTAATCCCTGTATTGCATCCTCAGTGAGGAACTAACTCATGAAATAGTGATTCAGTGATAGAGAACAATAAAAAGTACAACTAAACATGAGGAAAAACTCACTGACAATGACATTGTCCACATTTCCTGCTAGTCAGCTCTAGCATCAAATGTGGCTTTGCAGAATACAAGAGATAGAAAAGGTGTATAAAATAGGTCATACACTACCATTTAAAAGTTCAATATCAGTGAATATATATTTTTGAAGTGTGGCAGGGTGCAATATCCTGCTGAAAGAGGCCACTGCCATTACGGAATACCGTTGCCATGAAGGGGTGTACTTGGTCTGCAGCAATGTTTCGGTAGGTAGTACGTGTCAAAGTAACATCCACATGAATGCCAGGACCCAAGGTTTCCCAGCAGAACACTGGCTGCCTCTGCCAGCTTGCCTTTTTCCCATAGTGCATCCTGGTACCATCTCTTCCCCAGGTAGGTGACGCACACACCCAGCCATCCACATGATGTAAAAGAAAACATGATTCATCAGACCAGGCCACCTTCTTACATTGCTCCAGGTCCAATTCTGATGCTCACGTGCCCATTGTAGGTGCCTTCGGTGGAGGACAAGTGTCAGTATGGGCACTCTGAATGGTCTGCAGATGCACTGTATGTTCTGACACCTTTCTATCATAGCGAGCATTAACAATTTGTGCTACAGTAGCTTTTCTGTGAGATCGGACCAGATGGGCTAGCCTTCGTTCCCCACACGCATGACTTGGGACAAGGGAGGCATGGGAAATGCAACTGCAAATTTGCTTTTGCTTCTCTTGTCATGGGTTTGTAACTAAAAAGTTGAGGAAGATTTAATTTGGACAACTAAAAGAAGGGTTGGCACAGTGATGCAGTGGGTAGCATTGCTGCTTCATAACTCCAGAGTCCCAGGTTTGATCCTGATCTTGGGTTTCTGTCTGAGTGGAGTTTCTGTGCTTTTTCTCCCTGTGTCTGCGTGGGTTTCATGGCAGTAAGTGGATTGGCTAACCTAAATTGGCTTATGTGTGTCTGGTGCCCTGTGATGGACTGGTTGCCCATCCAGAGTGCAAGTGCTGGGGTGTACACATTTTATTATGTTTTACAATTTACCCGATCTTTACTGTGCATGTGTGTCATTTCACCACATTACAGTACATGTTTTGTCGTTACCCAGTGCACGTCCCCTACCTAATTTGCACTGTTGAACATATGTTAATGGTTTTCAGTTGATTCAGTCAGCAGAAACGTTACATCATGAAACTTGAGTGCCAAGGTTACAACATACTAATGCAAACCCTGCAATAGGAACTAATATAAAAGCCATGATGTTAAAAAGTTTTTATAAATAGGATTGAGTATGGTGGTGTAAACCTCCCCCATTTTGCTTCAAAAATATATTTAAGATTAACAGATTAAGATCATTTTTGTCTAGATCTTACTTCAAATGGAATATTATTTCTAATTTTGTATTCAAAGTGGGAGGTCTAATCATTTTTTGTTGTGTAATTGGAACATATACCAACTAAAGATTAAGCTATTCAATTTCCACAAACAACTGTTTTATTTTTATTCTGATCTTTTGTATCAGTACAATATTCCAGTTACTAAAAAAACTTTGCTGTGGTAATTGGTGTTATTCTTAACAGAGTTAATATACCTTTACATATGGTGTATGAGTTATTTCAAAATGTTACAAACCATGCTATAATGTCATGAAATGATACACATGCATGTTACAAATCGGTAGAGTAGTAAAGCATTAAAATGTGTGCAAATTGGTCAGGGGACATGGCTCTGGTAACCACAAATATTCTTCACTGTGATCCTTCCAAAGTAAAAACCCAGGGCCTTGGCTGGAATACCTGTCTGCTGGATCAGACCCTGGAGCACCTGCAGATCCACTGCGTGGGCATCAAGCAGGTCCTTGATGCCCTGCTCCTGGTCTCGGTGCAGCTGGAGGAGGGCCTGATTCTGGGTCTGTTGGAGGTAGCTGAGGGACCTGATGATCTCAGCCAGCAGTGCGGACTCTATGACGGGTTTTTTTTTTTAGCAGTTTTATTTTATAAATACACACACACGCAAACACGCGGCTCTGTGCTGGTTGGTTCTCTCTCTCCCGAGGCATTCATCTCTCCCCTTTTGATCCTCACCCCAGCTCACTGCAACACAGAACCTTCATTAGCACAATTAGTGCTACCAGTTATCCACATTTACTATAGGGTATGGGCTTTTGTCAGCTAGATAATGTATTTCACAGTACTCACCACAAATGATTATACAACTGTTAAAATCTGTAATTATACCATGAGAGAAAATGCTGTAGTGTGAAAGTCTGTAAATAGTTAACGCTAGCAAACTGAATTAAGATAACTAAAAAAGAAACTAGCTACAAATACATGGACATGAACTAATGTACAAACAATTAACAATAAATCACATATATGTTAAGTCTAATTAGAAACATGAGAAATTTTAAAATGAGAAGTAGAGTTTGTAGAAATGTACCTAATTTAAGGGATGGAGCAGCGAGTCAAATTAACTGAAATAGGTTCCAGCGAAATTTATCCATTCATGTGAAGTGAAGTGAAGTGAAGTGACGTGTAGCCAAGTATGGTGTGATACCTGTTTCCAGCAGCACACAGATTTTTAGCTTGGGGGTAAAAGCTGCTGCACGTCTGTGTTAGTTAAGATATAAACACTACAGAACTTTACCTCCTGCATTATTTATTTATATGCTTGTTTGTTTCTTTGTTTGTATTTTTGTATTTTCTTGAATTCAAATACAGTATAGTACATTCTTTCCATCACATATTCAATCAAATACAAAATATATTACTAGTTCCTACAGCTTTATAGTTTTATAACCAAAAAAAAAAACCCAATAAAAGCTAATTAATTAATTCATTCATTTAAAAAAATTCTGGCATCGGGTTACAGATTCTAGATGCACACAACTTTTATATGAGGCTGATTTTCAAAAAATTGACAATTTATTTTTAATTAATGTATGTAACATCTTTGAATAGAATGATTGCTTTGCAAAGGTTCTTTGCACTAAAATAATATATTATGTATAGTGTATATTATACACTATTTGCATTAAAAATATTTTTATTAATTGAACAAAGATTGTACATGTAAATCTACATAGTAGGGGTGTAACAAATTGTCATGATACAATGCACTGTGATGCAAAAATGTGCTCATGTGTACTTTGGAAATGTGCGATATCAGCATTATATTAATTATACATCTAATGCAGTTGCACTGTTTATACATTTTATTTACAATATTAAACCACATTTCATAGAAATTTTTAATTTATTTAGTTTTATACAGAAAAAAATGCACATTGTTATGCATTTTTCATGATACAGAAATAAAAAGAGTCTTTTCGATCATAATTTTTCTTCATTCAAATTTTGTTCCAAATATTCTGAGAAAAATAATAATGACAGTAATTGAATTACAATTACAATAATTTCACATTATTAATATGTGGCTACATTTAATTTTCTCATTCCCTCATATTACTAATTTGTGGCCATGGCTTAATGATCTTGATCCCACAAGTATAAATCTTGGCTATGCAATTTTTTTTATTTTTTAAACTCAGGCATTATTCAGACATCAGAACTTATTGTACTTATTTATAGTGGTCACTTTGGATTATTTCTTTACCTCTTTTTTTCTTTCAGGTAGTTGAGCATCGTAAACACTACTGACGAGCTGCTGTATCGTCTGATTAGTTTTGGAGTCCTTGTGCTCATCTACATACTCGCTTGCTCAAACATATTTCTGGATTCGTCTTTGGCATGTCTGAAATTCCGATGCATTTTCATTCAAATATTAATAACAGAAGACAAACATTTCACATTTTTAGTTTACATTTAGTGTTATTCTTGGCCAAATGAACACAATAGTAAACTCTTACTTCAGAGCACTTGCTCTAACATGTCATTGTTGGAAAAAAAAGAGACCCTCAAATCAAAGTCTCAACCACACAGATTTGTCATACATGTTATTTTTTTGTAGCTTATTATTTACAAACACAATAAACATAATATTTTTGACATGGTTGTTTTATGTCTTTTGTTTTTCTTTTCCGCTTTCTTTTGTAATGTAACTGTTTTAAAATGATGCCTCAGTGTATTTACCTCATTTGATGCCTAAACACAAGTTATGGTGAAATCTTAAACTTTTTTCAATCAATATTCTACTGAAAGTATGCAAGTTATTGATTCATGGTGTCTTGCTATTTACCAGAAAGTAAACGGAAACACATTAGTGGGTTTGTAGTCAAACTCCATTAAACATTGCTGAAATAAAAGGGTACTGTGGGTGCTCTAGCAATAACTTTAAATCTACGGTATGGTCCTGACACATAATCAGGTTACTTTGCTAATTACAACTTGAAAGATCCATATGTCTTGTATGTAAGACCAAAGAAATATACTGAGATTCTTATGGATGGTGAAAGAAACAGAAACGCTATTTTTGTTCTGATTTCTTGGTCATGTGGTTAATAATCTAAGCACTAGGTCAGGCATACAGTTATCCCAAACGGAAAAACATTGTGCATCTAGAACTGAAGGTATTAACAAAATGTTAAATATCGTTATGTGTTGTCTTGAAGGTCATTTGCAGGTTTTTTGGAACAGTGATTAAATCCGCGTCGTGGTGCTGTATGCTATAGTGGCTTTATAATGCACTCAGATATGAAGGAACAAAGCGCAGGTGTGTGTGTCTCTCACATAACTCCATTCAGCGCAATGCAACACTCAGACACACTACACCACATCTTATATTTGGCAATTCAGTGAAGCTGCAAGAGTTAGTCATATATCTCTTTCTTTCTTTTTTGTATCACGCGCAATTTCTGCGGGAAACGCCATGTGTAAAGGAGTGAAGATTTTACCTGACTGTTACACTACACAGCTGAACTCGGTTCTGGTTGATTACTAATCCTTAATCAGTACTCTTCTGCCCCATTTCAAATGTAAACACACCAGTTATCATACAGATTATATACTTGTTTTATGCATTTGTTTAAAGAAAGAAAGAAAGAGGTCAAATACGAGTAGGCATGTAAAGGTTCCAGAAAAGGTTTTTGGATGCGCGTTTCACTGTCAAGTATAATGAGCTGCAGGTGGCGTGTTTATGAGAAGACCTGAACCCGCTTCTACGCAGATTGGTTAATAAGCACAGAAAAAAAGTGCCTGTGCCTTTTAACACTTCGCAGCGCGGTCGAAATTTGCTTCCAGTTTTTAGATTTCAACATCCCTTCAACTTCTACTTTGCTACTGAAATGAGGATTATAAGCCTGCTGCTCATGTGTTGGTCAGTGGCTCCTATGTGGGTAAGATATAATTTCTGTATTCAATCTAGGTTTATTTAATGAAGTCAAATATGTTCCATATTTTTGATCAATTGGTAAACTTTTTTTATGCCTTTTTTATTCATAGTCCTAGACACTTGGTATACTTATTTCTTGCACTGAAATGTTGGCTTTGGCTTAACAAAGCAATCTACATACATAATTTCATTAAGATGCATTAATAGGTAAATAAGTAAACAATAAAATGAACAGTACATGTGATAACCAGGGGAACTGCTGCCAAATTTAAGTTTTCTCATCTCTGAATTCTAGAGACTGTCATCCCTGGCATGTAAGATTAAAGCTTTTTTTTCCCCCCCATGTGTTTTGAGCTTTTCTTTACTTCATTTTTTTTTAAGCTTAAAAACATTTTCCATTTTACACTTTTCACATTCTGGGCTAATAGTTTCCACCCAGTGTAAGCTACAAAATGGTTTTGAGCACAAATATACTGACAAAACCCTTGTAACACAAATATACTTAGTTAACGCATGGTTTCCTTTTAAACTGCTGTCCTTCTAACTCAATCAATCTGCTCACATGCTGGGCTCACATGGGCTTTACATACAAGTTCTACACTAAGAACTTTTCCTCCACTCATTGCATATATATCGACTGTAATTAAGGATTAAAAAAAAAAAGACTCATTATGATCTCTCTCTGCAGCTCCTCCTAATGTCATGGGTGTCTTTGTAAAGGCTCGAACTGAGACCCTGCTAACTTTGGAGTGGACTAAAATGAACAATTTCAGCTACATATTGAGATACAGTAACGGAACAGAAACTCCACTTACTGTATCAGCTGATGGGTCTGTTTTAAGATATACCGTCTCTTCTCTATCTCCTGGGACCAAGTACACCTTTGTTTTGTATGCAGTGTTTAAAGGAGTAAAGCACAGTGCTTTTAACTTTACTGCTGTTACTAGTAAGATCTTTTAAGATTGATCATGTAAATCATGTGAGTAGTGGTGAAGAGGTGATGTTGCATGAAAATTCTCTCTCTCAGGTCCCTCCAATGTTGCCAGCGTGTCTGTAAAGGCTCGTTCAGAGACTGCATTAACATTTGAATGGAGTAAGGTGAAAAACAATAGTGTATACACTTACATCCTGAGGCAAAGCAACAGGTCTGACGTGCACACTCCCATGTATTGGGGAGGATCTACAGCAACACATACTGTATCATCTCTCAGTCCTGGGACCAAATATGCCTTCACTCTTTACACTGTATTTGGGGGAGAGAGGAGTAGTGGCTACAACTTCTCTGCAGCAACCAGTAAGTGTCTGTGTGTGTCTGTGTGTGTCTGTGTGTGTCTGTGTGTGTGTGTGTGTGTGTGTTTTATGTAGCTTAATCTCATGCTTAAAATGAGAGAAATGTGTCCTTTAATTGAAGTGAATAATAAGTTAATAGATTAAAGTACACATCAAATGTTTAACACAACCACAGTTATTAGCACCCACAGAAATTATTATGAACTCAATGTAACAAGCATATTCCCATTTATTTATTTATATATAATATATATATATATATATATATATATATATATATATATATATATATATATATATATATATATATATTTTTTTTTTTTAAATAAAGTGAGTTTAGGAACTCGTGCATGACCACCACGTTCACTGGTGTATAAATATATGTGAGAATGTGCCAATGAAATGAGACAAAAATATGTTCACTTTTATAAACCAGACTATGGCTATAAAAAGTAATGGGCATTATCTCCCTTTATTCTGGGTATAACCTCTCCAGCTCTGTCAAGTTGGATGGGGAGAGCCATTTTCAGTTCTCTCCAGAGATGTTTGAACGCGAAGCCAGCCCCGGGCTGAGCCATTCTTTAGCCTGACTGGCATTGTCCTGGATGCCTGAACAGCTTAAAAGCTAATGAGTTAGTGTGTTTGTTACTGTAATGGCACACAAGTCACTGTGCTGCAGATTGTGATGCCACTCAAACCCCACTGTGCTGTAACTACCATCATTAGACTAGTGGATAACAGAACAGCATGCTACCAGCACACAGACTGCTATCTTGTATAGTGTGCTGGCACACAAACCGCTGTGCTGTATTTCCAATTTTACTGGCCTGGAATAAGAGGAACAGCACAGCTTCTGCTGCTGTAATATGTACAATATATCAGCAATTTAGCCCATGTCTGTTTGCATGCAGGTAGCAAATTAAACATACACCATATTACCAAAAGTATTCGGTCACCTGCCTTGACTCACATATGAACTTAAGTGCCATCCCATTCCTAACCCATAGGGTTCAATATGATGTCGGTCCACCTTTTGCAGCTATTACAGCTTCAACTCTTCTGGGAAGGCTGTCCACAAGGTTGAGGAGTGTGTTTCTAGGAATTTTTGACCATTCTTCCAAAAGCGCATTGGTGAGGTCACACACTGATGTTGGTCGAGAAGGCCTGGCTCTCAGTCTCCGCTCTAATTCATCCCAAAGGTGTTCTGTCGGGTTCAGGTCAGGACTCTGTGCAGGCCACTCAAGTTCATCCACACCAGACTCTGTCATTCATGTCTTTATGGACCTTGCTTTGTGCACTGGTGCACAGTCATGTTGGAAGAGGAAGGGGCCCGCTCCAAACTGTTCCCACATGGTTGGGAGCATGGAATTGTCCAAAATGTTTTGGTATCCTGAAGCATTCAAAGTTCCTTTCACTGGAACTAAGGGGCCAAGCCCAAATCCTGAAAAACAACCCCACACCATAATTCCTCCTCCACCAAATTTCACACTCGGCACAATGCAGTCCGAAATGTACCGTTCTCCTGGCAACCTCTAAACCCAGACTCGTCCATCAGATTGCCAGATGGAAAAGCGTGATTCATCACTCCAGAGAACGCGTCTCCACTGCTCTAGAGTCCAGTGGCGGCGTGCTTTACACCACTGCATCCGACGCTTTGCATTGCACTTGGTGATGTGTGGCTTGGATGCAGCTGCTCGGCCATGGAAACCCATTCCATGAAGCCCTCTGCGTACTGTACTTGGGCTAATCTGAAGGTCACATGAAGTTTGGAGCTCTGTAGCAATTGAATGTGAAGAAAGTCGACGACCTCTTTGCACTATGCGCTTCAGCATCCGCTGACCCCTCTCCGTCAGTTTACGTGGCCTACCACTTCGTGGCTGAGTTGCTGTTGTTCCCAAACTCTTCCATTTTGTTATGATAAAGCTGACAGTTGACTGTGGAATATTTAGGAGCGAGGAAATTTCACGACTGGATTTGTTGCACAGGTGGCATCCTATGACAGTTCCACGCTGGAATTCACTGAGCTCCTGAGAGCGGCCCATTCTTTCACAAATGTTTGTAAAAACAGTCTGCATGCCTAAGTGCTTGATTTTATACACCTGTGGCCAGGTCAAGTGATTAGGACACCTGATTCTGATCATTTGGATGGGTGACCGAATACTTTTGGTAATATAGTGTATTTGGTTCCAGTGCATGGCATCTGAACCATGGCATGGCTCTAATAAATTAAATGAATGTCTCTTGAAATTTGTCCAGAAAATACTTCCATATATTAGAGAGCACAGCGAAGCAGTACACCAAATTTCAGCTCGTTCGGACTTGTGGTTCCTGAGAAACATCTATTTGAACATAACCCTACCCTGAATACCATACCCCCAAATTTGCATGTGTTCAGGACGTTGTCCTGAATGTGTTTTTCAAGTTTCATGCAAACCTATATGAGCGATCATGAGTTACAGCTGTTTGAGTAAATTAGATTCTGCCTCACTAGAATTGTGTTGCAGCCATATACAAATGTGTATGTTTACATGCAAATATATTCTCCAATCAGCATGAATTCATGTCCCATCCAGGGTGAATTCTCCAGTCTTGCACCCATTGCTGTGTAGAGCTGTGTTCCATTCAATTTCAATTCAGTTTTATTTGTATAGCACTTTTAACAATGGACATTGACACACATCAGCTTTACAGAAATATAAATTCCAGATATAAATTTATAAACATGTAAAATTTATCCCTAATGAGCATGACAGTGGCAAGGGGAAAAACTCAAACAATAGGTTCCCTTTTGAGTCTGGTTCCTATGTTCATCTGGGTGACACTGGATCATGAGATTGTAAATAATTTCCTTTCTATAACTGTATAATATATGGTCAAAAAGTGCAATTGTGTAGCCAGGAACTTATGAGCAACTTATGAATATGAGAATCAGGGTTATTTCTGAATTCATTATAGTTTTATCTTGAAGTCTATTTTGTTATCAGTGATGGAGACTTGAGTGCAAAACTGTTCATAACAATTGCAGTACTAAGCCATCTTTATGCTGTCTAAGTGGTACCATTCACAGTAATCTCATCTTTAGGCTGTCCATGTGGGGCCATCCTCAGCTGCAGCGAGTGGTTTTCAGGTGATGACAACTCCAACCAGAAGTAGGCATGAGGATAGATCAGGCAGGTCCAGAGAACAGAAGAGGTCAGGATCACTGTTATCTCAGGAGTAGCATTTGTAACTCAACAGAGAGGGAGAAAGGGAAAGCAACAGATTATTAGGTATGCTCATTATCATGCAATGTTTAAAGAAAATGTACATTGTGTGAAGAGTGCAAGCAGGGACTCCAGCAAGACTAGCTATGACAGCATAACTAAAAGGGAGAACCAGAAGGTAAGGCAGACATGAGGGTGCTCCGGGACATAAAATGGCCATCCACTCCACCGTCAACAAACTTGAGTGAACGTGTGAGAGTGGGTGGCGGTGGGTTGGGGCAACAGCATCCAAACTTCTCAGTTCACCAAAACATTCTATGCCCATGAGCTCTCCAGATCTGCTTCTTTATCTAAGAAAAACTATTAACAAAAGCCTTGACTAAACAAATGTTTAGTCAAGGTTAACACTAATTGGAAGGCCGTTCCATAACTGTTGCCTTCACTATTTGAGGTACCAACAAAGAGCCTGCACCTTTTGTTTGAAGTAAGCGGGGCAGATCATGAAAGACCAGAGGTTCACTTGGGTACTGCAGTATGAGACCATTCAGTGCTTTATAGGTCAATACTAGTATTTTCTAATCAATATGAAATTTGATTAGGAGCCAATGTAGTGTGGATAAGATAGGGGTGATGTGGTCATATCTTCTGGTTCTAGTAAGAACTCTGGCTGCTGCATTCTCGACTAACTGGAGCTTGTTTATTCACCTACTGGAACATCCAGACAGCAAGGCATTACAATAATACAACCTAGAGGTAACAAATGCGAATAACAAATATTTCTCAGATGAAAGAAGGCTATCCTAGTAATATCTACATGGGCTTCAAATGAAAGAGTCAATCACACCAAGGCCAGTCAGAGTTACTATGTAATCAGAAATCTTACTTCTAGCTGCATGTGGTCCTAGTACAATTACTTGTGTCTTGTCAGAATTGAGTAGAAGGAAGTTAATAAGCATCCAGTGTCTCATCTGGCTTTGCTGAAACGTACAAATGTGTGTCATCAGCATAACAGTGGAAGATAATACCATGTTTACAAATATTACCCTGAGGTAGCATATATAAAGGAAAAGCAGTGGGCCTAAAGCAAAACCTTGTGGGACACCAAACTTTACCATAGTTTGCATTGAGAAGTCACCATTTACATCCGCAAACAGATAACAATCAGTGAAATAAGACCTGAGCTAGGATAGTTCCCTTAACTCCAACAACATTTATCTACCAACGACAAATGTCCAGGAGAATAGTATGAACAATGGTATCAAAAGCTGCACTAAGGTCAAGCAACCTATGGAAGGAGATACAACCCTGATCAAAGGCCAGTGGTAGGATACTTACCACTTTAACCAGTGCTGTCTCAGTGCTATGACATGGCCTAAATCCTGACTGATAAATTTCATGAATGTTATTCCTATGTAGGTATGAGCATAACTGCTGTGCGACAAACTTTTCTAGAATCTAGGAGATAAAGGGGAGGTTTGATATTGACCTATAGTTGGATAGCTGACAGGGGTCAAGGTCAGGTTTTTTAATCAGGGGTTTCATATCTGCTAATTTACTGTAAAGTATGTAGGTACATAGCCAGTGTTAAGAGAAGAATTGATTTTTAGAACCGATGAGATTTACTTCTTGTAATATCTGTTTGGAGAAACATGTAGGTTAGGGATTTAGTACACAAGTTGATGTGACTATATGTGCATTTATGTAGGCTACTTGTAATCTAATCCAGAATGTCCAGATTAGTATACAGTTCATTCGGAATCTGTAATCAGAATGAATTCATTCATTCATCTATAGTAACCGCATTATCCTAGTGTTGTAAATATTTTTGGATCAAGACACTGCAGTTTAATCAGAAGTAAGACAACTGAAAAATCAGGAAACCAAGAGCCAGGTTATAATAAAAAGGGATGTTTTAGTGCATGCATGAAGACAACCTTGGCGTTCTATAGTCTAAACAAAAGCCAGTTTATATACTAACGTGTGCGCACAAGAGGATACACTCCAGACCATATAGATAATGCCCAAGGCTAAGATAGGAGAGAAACATGAGCAAGGACAAAACAGACACATGTTCATCATGAGTGAACAAAGATGGTTACAAACATCACCTTAATGATGTGAATGAATAAATCATGTGTCCATTAACAATCACGGAAGAATAGAAAATAATCACATAAATTCCCCCCTTTAAGGCATTAATTTCAAGCAAGATTAAACTTCCTGTACTGTCCTAAATACTGTAATCAATAGCCAGGTGATCACCCATCCACATATCCCAAAAATAAGGATAGGTCTTAGAATGGCTTTTCTGCCCTTCCAGCCATGTATCAAGCATAGAATAATGTCATATTAAATGTAAACCTCAGGCCTATTAGTAAGAGTCAGCATAACTATAGTTTGTTATTAAACCTAGCCAGGCAACTAACCAATCACTGTCAACTTGGAAAGGGCCTTTCCATTTCATCTCCAAAGGACCAGCAGTGTGGTTTTTGATCATTACTCACTGTCCTGGCATATTACCATGTCCCCCCCATTGGAGGTGAGGTCCATGTCTCCTGGACAAGCTTTGGTGCAGAGCCAGCAGTTTCAGTGAGCTCTTCACAATTTCATTAATGCAACAGAGGTAAGATGCTTGTCTGCTCATCTTAGATCAATTGTCCCTGGTAGGGCCATCAGGTGACCTGTAATGATCTTGTATGGGCTGAGAGACTGATTTTGAAGCTCAACTTGTCCAGAAGCCTGAGGTCTATATGGACAGTGAAGTGTCCATTGAATATTCAACATTATCATAACTTCCTATATGGCTTGGGCAGAAGTGAGTTCTGCAGTCTGAATGAATGCATTCAGTGATCACCCACCAGGGGGAAAGAAAATCCTTAACCAGTGATTTAGCTGTGTACATGGCTGTCCCATTTTTGAAGGATAGGCTTCAACCCAACATGAAAACTTATCAACCACCACAAACACACCCTGTTTACCTTGACATGGGGGAAGGGTGATGTAGTCAACCTGCAAGTGTTTAAATGGTCTTGCAGGTGCTTGGGTGTGAGCTGCAGGAGTTGGCACCCCAGTTGCTTTATTAGCCTGGCACAAAACACAGCATCGCACAACGTCGAATGAATGTGCTGTAGGGTTGGAGCGAATAGGCAAGAAAAGCAAGGGAGCCATAA
Organism: Pangasianodon hypophthalmus; assembly: GCF_027358585.1. NCBI lineage: Eukaryota > Metazoa > Chordata > Actinopteri > Siluriformes > Pangasiidae > Pangasianodon > Pangasianodon hypophthalmus. The sequence continues at coordinate 9,641,523 of NC_069710.1, forward strand.
AACTATGAATCCTCGCTCAGACTTTGTGGAGCCAAGTTAATTACAGCTTGTTTACTGATTGCTGGATTTTAACTGTCCTGTGAACAATTGGCAAGTGATGGGACATCCCTGACCAGAGGATGAACCCTCTCAGTCAAGAGGAACCTCTGTCAAACTCATTGATTTAGGTTTAAGTGTCTTGTGTCTCTTTGCTTATAATTTACTGCCTTAAACTGACGATCTTATTACTATGTTCTCAATATAGTGTTTCACTATATTTAGGATATTATTGCCAGTGGCCATGGAGGTAAATATCCCATGCACAATTAATAAATACACTAATTTCAACTTATTGCTAGATGAATAGTTGTTCATCTATTAAAGTATTAAGCTGATCTGCTAATCTCCTCCATATTTTGGTGGAGAATGCATGCAGCTTAACCTAAACAGCTAATTTCCTACAGTGTGCAGAACTTAAGGTTCCACCACGTAGAAGAAACTCAGTGAACCATACTCTGAACACCTGTATGTACTAGACTGTGTATTTATTGGGCTAAATATGGAAACAGGAGCTACATATTTTCCCCCTTTTATGTATGCCCCATACACACGAAGAAGAAGAAAAATCCTAATGGTACATGCTTGGACAGACATACAGATGGATAAAATATGGGTGGATGTCATAATGGGGAATTCAAAATGTGAGACCATCTAGTGGCTGGCTGCAGTTTAATATTTAACTCCACCTTTTTCCATGTTGGTCAGTGGGACAGATGGCAAACTTCCATTTTAAGTTACATCTCTGCAAATTATTTTCAGGAATAGTGTTCTGTCATTTTTAAAAGCTCAGTTGACCTTGCTATCTCTCCCAGTAGTTTTCTTTATAATGAATGCATTTTAGGAGGTATTAGGCGATTAAATAATAGCACATGGTCGATGAGGTGCTTGACAGTTTTGGACATGACGGTCTAGACTCATGAATGTGCACACACTATCCAAACCACATCTGAAGCTTTTGACATTACTGTAGAAAATCTCTTGTTCTGCTTTAAACTGTTTCAAAGACCAAGGGAGCTAACACTAGTTAAATTTCATAATTTTGATTGACTGTATGACCTTAGCAAACACTCAAGTAGTTAGCCAGTCTCTCGTTTTCAAATGAACTGCACTGACAGACCAAGCAGAGCATAAAAGAGCATTCTATTTAGATGGGTAACTAATTGCAGATATTGCAGACCTGAAAATTATACAACTATGCTGTGCTTGCCACACTGAGTTTGCTGATGCTACATTTTAAGTAGCACTTCAGGTAATATTAGCATGCACACCCGCGTACCGTGTCCATCACCAACATGGTGACCTTAGAATCTTGTCCTGTATATGCTTTTCAAGAATCATATGAGTCCATGCAACCACTCAGGAATGAAAGCTGTTTGAGAAAATTTATCTCCTCTCTACTAGAATTGGCATATGGTGGCCATATTGTGTACATTTCTCAATGTTTTTAATGATTAGTGAGGAGGACCTGCTACTGAGTAGTTCTGTGTTAGACACCAAGTTTTTGAAGATGGGTCCAAATTCTTAGGACCAAAAGTGGATTTGGTCTGCATGATTTGTTTTAATGAAAAAAAAAATTAATACTACAACTACTACTACTACTGATAATATTATAGTTGCAAGCTGCAATCTGCTGGGTCCAAGCACAGTTATTCAGATTTAAGGGCTTATGCTTCCACTTTGTGGTGTAATATTGCCTATTTTATATTAGTAATTAACAACTTGTAACATATCATAATGACTTGAATTTCTTTGTTACTGGGCAGCTGGTTTATGCAAATACATAATTTTCATCACACATTAGCATTACCTGTTGAAATTTTTTTTTTTTTTTTTCATTGACCATTCTGGCTTTTGTCATATAGTCCATTAATGTTATGTGAATTTGACTGCAAGTGCCATTTTATTAGTATTGCCCACATGTTTTTAAGGTGTAATTAAAAAATCTCAACCATAGTCAAGTATATGTGCTAGTATTGTGGCTTTAAATGTATTGTAATAGAATTAAAGATCTCCGAAATGTAAAGTGTGAAGCTTGTAAGTGGTAGCACTCATGCTAGAAGGCTAGTTCAGTTACACAAAGGGGACCATTCTGTAGCACAGAGGAGCACATAAAAACATGCTTTATTATCCAAAATAATAAAACAAACAACAAAAAAATCTAGAAAAAAGTTACATACACAATCTGAGATTCTGTCATTAGCTATATTTGCATGCAGCCTAATCAGGTAATAATCTGGCAAATAAATCAATTGGATAAAAAGTGTTCAGGCCACCAGTTGAGGCCAATCTGAATGTCCTCGAATTCAACAAAATGGGTTAATGTCCTTTTCTAATCTATCAAATAGATTAAAGCCATGTAAACTTTTTTGATTACTTTCGTGTATGTTCTGCGTATGTGTGTTTGGGTCATGCTGTGCTTCTAGTTAAGTGAAACATTCGTGTAAGAGAACACAACTCATGTTAGAGATTTTATGCTATTTAAAATAATTGTGAGGTTTGATTGGTGTCAGTCTAACCTTTTTATGGCAGATGAAGGATGGGAACTGACCTCTGTAATTGATCATCAGAAATTCAAAGAGGATGTAGGACACAGAGTAAAATAAAAGCTTTAATGAAACATTTATTTCTTGTGCAGTTATTCAGACAGTGGCTTTCAGTGGTGGTAACATTAGAAGATGAGTAAAGGCAGTAGTTAATGCGTGTGGATAATGCGTGTGTTTGTTTTCCACGCATTTGTGCTCCTGAATGTCACGCACACTTGAAATGTTGAGCAACTTTATGGTCACAAACTTTGTCCTTTTAAAATTTTAAAACACTTGGATGAGGCACAAGCAGTGTGACTAAAAACCTGAACGCGCTGACCAGCCTGATGCTCCTTGTTATTATAACGTTGACACTATACCATGCTCGCAAGTCAAAAATGGAAATTCTCCCTTTTAAGCTGCATATAAACAGTTAATTGGGAATCTGAAATCAGAATGAATTCATTCTGGACTGGCAAAAACCTTTGCATGTAAACACAGCTAACGAATCGTGTGTCTCCAAAACTCACAGTCTATAGCCCTGTCTTGTGGTGTAATGATATTGCATATTTCATTTATTAAAAAATAACTTATAACTATAATTTATATCATGGAGACTTAATGTTTTGGAAGTGACAGCTATTGGTAATGAGACTGAATATTACAGTGATGAGAATTTAATTTGTATCCTGTACAATTAGTCAGTGAACCATGTATTGCATAAGTATTTACCCCATGAACCTTTCTACATTTTGTGGTGTTGCAAACTAGAATTAAAACAGACCTAATTTGGACTTTTACCAATTGTCTTTTACAGTGTCTAACAAAATGTGAAAAATGTGAGAGAAAAGCTGAAAGGTGAACCTCCACACCAGTCTCAAGTTTATTACAGACTGGAACAGTTTTTTTTTATTTTTTTATTTTTTTTAAATCTATTATTGCCCTGTATTTAGTGCCATCCATCTTGCCCTCAACCCTGACCAGTTTCCCAGTGCCAGCTGATGAAAAGCTTCCCTACAACATGATGCTATCACAATCATGCTTCACTGTAGGGGTGGTGTGCTCAGGGTGATGAGCAGGGTGTGTTGGGTTTCCATCAAACGTATCACTTTGTACCAAGGCCAAATAGTTAAATTTTGGTCTCATCAGACCAGAGAACATTTTTCCACCTTGAGTCTCCAACATGCCTTTTGGAAAACACATAGGTGGGGATGCAACAACTAATCAGCAACATAGATAAAAATCAATAATTAAAATATTTGGTAATGAATTTCATTATCATTTAGTTGGACTGTGTAATGCATGCTGTGTTGCACTCCGTCACTTCACTTAAACTAAAATACGTGTAATGTAAATGGCAGAGCACATTACAACAGAGAAAGCCTGCTCTAAATTATGGAGTGTTTGTGTATATGTGCTCCTCTGAGGAGACCTATAATAAATATCAACATTTACATTTTAGACACTGAAGTATTGGAATTAGGTGTGGTGTGATCAGTAATTAATCAGCAGTTATTATAAAGAGCCATAGTTAAATAGTAGTTCTACAGGAGAAATGCAAGACTAATTACTGTTTAAGACTCATTAATTACTGCATAGTTAAAAGTGAACTAACTGAATAATTAACTAATAGTTCTTAGTAGTTAATAGGAATAAGATGTATTAATGAAGAACTACTCATTCATACCTGCATAGCTCCTATGTAGTTACCAACAAGTTGTTGGTGGTTTGGTGGTGATGGCTAAAACCCTGTTATATAGCTGTTAGAGTAAATTAAGCTCTGCCATACAATGATTGGTCTGTAGCAGCTATACTGTTTGCAAATATCAATGGTTTTGGATAATTATGGATGGTCAGAATTTAGTGAATACATTGACACCAAATTTGTCAAGATATGGCAAAATTTCTAGGACTAGTTAGCAAAAGTAGGTTTTTTAGATTAAGCAAATTATCATAAATTTGAGTCGCTAAATAGTGCAAAAGGCAATTTTTTTTTTTTTTTACCAAAACTGTTTTTGTGGCATTTGAATTAAATGCAGTTCCATTTTAGACTATGGCTGTAATGAAACAAGAAGTGGAAAAAGTGAATATTGTGAAATTTTTTGTTTGTTTGTTTCAGTGCCTCTCAATGTGGCAAGTGTTAATGTAACACAGCGATTTGCAAATCGGTTGGAACTTTCTTGGGAAGAAGTGAAAAGCAATAATATCAGCTACATCCTGAGACACGGTAGCAAGGCTGAGACCACAATTGCTGCATTAGAGAAAAGTTCTGTAATGACGCATACAGTTTCATCACTCTCTCCTGGGACCAGATACAACTTCACTCTCTATACTGTGTTTGAAGGAGTGAGGAGTAGAGGCCTGACCTTCAGCTCAGTCACAGGTTCGTTCTGTCTATCCTATATCCTATATATGTGTGTGCGCACACGTGCGTGTGTATGTATGTGTATGTGTGTGTGTGTGTGTGTATATATATATATATATATATATATATATATATATAATTACACACACACGCACGCACGCACACACACGTGGACAAATTTGTTGGTACCCTTACAGCGCATTGAAACAATGCTTCATTCCTCCTGAAAAGTGATGAAATTAAAAGCAATTGTCTCATGTATACCTGCATGCCTTTGGTATGTCACAGAGTAAAGCAAAGAAAGTGTGAAAAGAGAAATTATTGCTTATTCTACAAAGATATTCTAAAATGGCCTGGACAGATTTGTTGGTACCCCTAGAAAAGATTACAAAGATTATTCAGATTGTAGTCATATTTCAAGCTAAGTGCTTTCTTTAATTAGTATCACACATGCCTTCAATCTTGTAATCAGTCATTCAGCCTATTTAAATGGAGAAAAGTAATCACTCTGCTGTATGGTATCATCGTGTATAGCACATTGAACATGGACCAGAGAAAGCAAAGGAGACCAGAAAGAAAATTATAGACAAGTATGTAAAAGGCATATGCTATAAGACAATATCCTAGCAGCTTGATGCTCCTGTGACTACAGTTACAAATATTATTAAGAAGTTTAAGGTCTATGGGACTGTAGCCACCCTCCCTGGACATGGCTGCAAGAGGAAAATCATCCCCAGATTGAACAGAAGGATAGTGCAAAAGGTAGATAAAGAGCCAAGAAAAACTTCCAAAGAGATACAAGCTGAACTCCAAGGTCAAGGTACATCAGTGTCTGATCGCACCATCCATTGCTTTTTGAGCAACAATGGGCTCAATGGAAGAAGAACCAGGAGGACTCTACTGTTGATAGAAAAACATAAAAAAAAAAAAAGCCAGACTGGAATTTTATTTTGACAAGCATCCAAGAATGGCTAAGAACAAAACAATGGACTATTCTGAAGTGGCCTTCTATGTACCCTGATCTGAATCCTATCGAACATCTATCGAATCTATGGAGCTGAAACATGCAGTCTGGAGAAGGTACACTTCAAACCTGAGACAGCTGGAGCAGTTTGCTCAGGAAGAGTGGGACAAACTACCTGTTGACAGGTGCAGAAGTCTCATTGAGAGTGGAACAAAATATTAGGTTAAGGGTCCCATCATTTTTGTCCATGCCATTTTCATTTAAATTTAAGATATTCTGTTGAATCAAAAGCAAAGTCAGATTTGTATTAAATATGGAATAAACAATGATGGATGCCAATTACTTTTGTCTTTATATATATATATATATATATATATATGAGAGAGAGAGAGAGATAGTGTGTACACAAACATACACTCACTGTCCACTTAGTACCTGTACACCTGCACATTCGTGCATTTATCTAATTATACAGATTTATTTAATCATACAGATACCGGTCAAGAGCTTCTGTTAATATTCACATCAAACATCAAAATGGGGCCAGCGGGGGGAAGGGGAAAAAAGTGATGACTGAAGAAGCAATTGCTTCTGTATTCCTGCCACATCAGTGCCTTCTGAATGAGTGTTTTTCGCTGACATAACGGTCAACAGATTGAGAAGCAGACTTTCCCCACAGCATGTGGATATGCTGATTTTCTTAAATAAAACTGATCTCATACTGTTGTGCTAGGCCAAACAGTCGTATAGGCTACAATAGAGTAGAGGTTGAGATTATTATTATTATTATTATTATTATTACTTTATTTTAGTTAGATATTGCAATTGATTTAGTCTTGGTTACCTTTTCATTTAGCCTACAAAAAGCCTAGCAGGTAGCATAAAAGATTAGCCTAAACTTGTGTGAACTCATGTTCTTATTAAAGTAAATGTTAGCCTCTTGTGGTAGGCATTTCTGTTTAGCTTTTGTAAGTGCTTTTCTGTTAAGCTGCAGACAACTTTTTTTTTTTTTTTCCTGGTGTGTGGTTTGTAACAAGGATATGTTTTGATGCTTCAGTAAAGCATTTGCGCCTTCCACTGGAGGAAAGCTGAATTCCATTTTTTTTAATGGTTACTAGAATAGCAAAATTATTCAAAATGCACATCCCTAGTCTGCCAAGTTGCAGAGAAATGCATCCAGGCTAATTGGGAGGAACTTAATGCAGCAAGTAAACAACCCAAAACATGCTGCGAAAACATGCTGCCAACACAACAAAGGACTTCATCAGGAGAAAAAAAAAATGGAAGGTTTTAGATTGGCCAAGTCAATCACCAGACTTTAACTCAATTGAGCATGTGTTTCATCTCCTGAAGAAGAGACTGAAGGGAGAAACTCCCCAAAATAAACAACTGAAAGAAGCTATGGTATAAGCCTGGAAAAGCATCACAACAGAAGAATGCAAAAGTTTGGTGATGTCAGCTTGATGCAGTTATTGCAAGGGACATGAAACCAAATATCAAGTATAAAGTTTAAGACTATCTGTTCTAATGATTTTGCACACCTAAAAATTGGGTGGTCTGCCACCAAAGGTGCCATGTTCTAAGTTGTTTAACACATCTAGATGTAAATATCAGGAAATGAAGGCTGAAATTCTGATCCATCGTCTCATATTCATTGTTTGATCTCTAACCCAAATGTCTTCAATTCAATTTTATTTGTATAGCACTTTTAACAATGGACATTGTAACAAAGCAGCTTTACAGAAATAAATGGATTCACAAAAAATATATATTGTAAATATGTGAATTTATACCTGTGAATTTATCCCTAATGAGCAAGCCAGAGGCGACGGTGGCAAGGAAAAACTCCCTGAGATGATAGTCTCAGAGTCCTGATAGCCTGAGGGTCTTCAGTTTATAGCAAAAACAATAGAATTGGCATTGCCATTCCAAAACATACATACACATAAAACAAGGCTTGGCAAGTTCAGATAAATATACACCGAATTTTGGATCGAGTTTGTACATGACCTCATTGACCTCATGGCCGATCTCCTGACTGGCTCATTCTACCTGTCCATTGGCCTATAGATGATGAACTGAAGTTAGATGTACCAACACACCTAGTTTCTCCATAAAACTGGACCAGACACTCAACATGAACATCACTGATGATCTTCTGTCGAATTCATAAGTATGGAAACACATGGGTAAAAAATTATTTGACCGTAGGGAGGGCTGTGGGCAATGGAATGAGGCATAGAGACTTGGAGAATTGGTCAATGATTACCATGATGACCGTATTATTACGTGATTCAGGGAGATCTGAGATCTGACCAGGGTCGTTGTGACATAGGTAGGGGCATGAGTTTCCCTGCTGGCAGGGTTCATGGGACTTGCATGAGGATACGAATTGGAGCACCTCCTTCAGCATGTATGGCCAGCAGTATTTGGCCCACAACAGGTAATGTGTTCGTTGAGTGCCTGGGTGTCCTTTGGCTGGAGTGGTGATGTGATGAGGTTTATCTCTTAGGGCAGCGGGCACAAAATTTTTGCTGGAAGGACAGGAGCCAGGTACGTGTGCATGCTATTTCTCAATCAATATCCCATAGGATGGTGCCTATGAAGCAAGAAGGAGGTTGAATGAGTTCTTCACTTTGTTCTCTGGGGACAGCTGGATACAAAAGTGACAAGGAGTCAGCTTAAGTGTTATGGAAGCCTTTTCTATATGAGAGCATGAGGTTAAAGTGCACAAAGTCCACTATGGGGTGAAGTTTTGGCTTGTCCCCAAACTGCTGTGACAACACTGTTCTCACCCCCATTTTTGAGGTGTCTACCATCACAATGAAGAGTTAAGAGGGATCTGGGTGCCTTAGTATAGGTGCTGTTGTCAATGCTTTCTTGAGTTTGTTGAATGTTCCTCGACTGCAGTGCTCCAAACCAGATGCTTGGGCCCTTTCTGGAGGAGTGACATCGGAGGGTGAGCTATGGAGCTAAAACTTTAAATGGATCATGGATAGAAATTCGCAAGGAAATAGGAAGAAAATGGTGTGCACATGAAACTCTCATTTCTCCCCTTTAACATGTAGCTGGTTCTTAGACATGCTAAGACTTGGACATGGAGGACGCGGGTTTCTGGAGATGAGGAATATATCAGGACATCATTAATGAGGCATTGAAACACCGAGGGAGTGCGAGAGAGCCCATACGGCATGACTCTGTGGGCAAAGTGGCCCGAGGTGGTGCTAAAAGACGTCTTCCACTCATTGCCTTCCCAGATGCAGGCCAGATAATATGTGCTGCATAGATTGAGCTTGGTGAAGACTTTAGCGGAACGCAGTTGTTCCAGGTCTGAGTGATCTAGTGGGAGAGGGTAACAGTATTACAGTGTGATTTGGTTGAGTTCTCTTTAATTGATACAGGGTTGAAGGCCACCTCCTTTTTTTCCCCAAAGAAGAATACTGCTGAGGCTGGAGACGTGGAGGGGTGAATGTACCCCTGTTGTAGTGCTTCCTGAATATACATCTGTGGTGCTCTCCCATCAGTCGGCCTTGTGCAGCCACAGCGTTTTGCCAGTCACGTTCTATAGAGTTTACACAGAATGGTGCGAAAAACAAAAAACATTGAGTGAGCGACAGTTCTGTGGGTAGAAACACCTTGATAAGAGAGGTCAGGGGAAAATGGCCAGACTGGGAGGATTAGTAACTCGTCAATTAATTTAACTAAATCATATAATCTTAATTTTAAAATGTACTTCCTTTCTGAGGTTGCAAAAGTAATGATTTTGATCTGTTTTTTTTTTAAGCATCTCTGACTGTGACTGGTCTGCGTTGTGAGCATCTGTCTGGAGGAAATGCTTTGGCTTTAGTTTGGGATGCTCCATCTGGGCAATGGACAGGAGTAGAAGTGCAGATGAAGGGAAGAAACCCTCAGTACTCGAATGGAACAAGGCTCGAGTTCCATGATCTTCATCCTGCCCTTTGGTACGATGTGACGCTGAAATTATGTTCAGGAGATGTAAAGAGTGCTCCAGTTTCAATCAGCTGTCAGACTGATCCAAGAGGTGAGGTCTTTAGAAATATTTTAGCTTTTAATAGAAATAGTTTGGGGAACATAAGGCATATGATTTAAATATGTTTTAATTGGGACATGGCAGTTGTTTATATATTTCAATGTTTACAAATAGTCTTCACTTTATTGGATTGAATACATGTGCAATATGTTGTACACTAATGTAATGTTTGTGGTTATTAGCTTATACTAAAATATTAAATTTATTTTAAGAAAATAAAAAAATCAAATTCTAATAAAATCAATCATATAAGAATTTTATATAATATATAATCTGATTATGTAAAATACACTCATTGTCCACAGCCAATCATGTGGCAGCAGCACAATGCAAAAACTGCTGTGTTGAGACTGTTCAGTTTCTGAAATACTAAAACCAGCCCATTTGGCACAAACAACCATGGCATCATTAAGGTCATGGAGATCACATTTTTACCCCATTCTGATGTTTGATATGAACATTAACTGAAGCTTTTGACCTGTATCTGCATGAATTTATGCATTGTGCTGCTGCCATATGATTGGCTGAATGGGTAACTGCATAAATGAGCAGGTGTACAAGTGTTCCTGTTAAAGTGTACATAAGCAGTGGGTTTGGATAGTATTCAGACTTCTTCAGTTTTTGAACATTTTGTTGTATTCATTTGGATAAAGTTTACTTTTTGCCATCAATCTGCACACAGTACATAATGACAAAGCAAAAACAAGCTTTTAGAAATTTTTGAAAATTTATTAAAAATCAAAAACTTCAATTTCATATTTAGATAAATATGCAGATCCTTTGAGTACAATTATAGAAGCACCGGCAAGAATTGCAGCTTTGAGTATTGGGTAAGTCTCTACAAGCATTGCACACCTGGATTTGGGCATTTTCACGATAGGGAGGGCATTAGCTAGTTGGTGAGTACCTGGGGATATTCAAAGCTTTGGAAATGGTTTTATACCCTTTCCCAGATCTATGTCTTGACAATTTTATCAGAAGGGTCTACAGAGAGTCCTTGGATTTCATGGCTTGGTTTTTGGTATGATGTGAACTGTGAATTGTGGGACCTTATACGTACAGGTGTATACCATACTAAATCATGCCTATTCAACTGAATTTGCCACTGGTGGAATCGAATAAAGTTCTAAGGATATCTCAGGATCATCAATGCAAACAATGTGAGCTCAAGCGGCATTTGGAGTACCTTAGCCAGTAATCTTAATACTTAGCTAAATGTTTTTTTTTTGTTGTTTTTAAATAAATCTGCAAAGATTTAAGAAACATGTTTTCACTTTGTCTTTATGTATTATTGCATGTAAATAATCCATTTTAAATTAAATATATACTATACTATATAAGCCTTGGGAACCTCCATGGCATACATGGACATTTTACATGAAAATTGGGTTGCCTCTTCTAAGGAGCCATAAATTGGGTCCTTCCAGCCAAAATTAATGTGTTAATGCATGCAATTAATTTTAAAATCATTAATCTTTAATCACATTAGCACACAGCCATTGCTAAGCTATTGGCCAAAGTAGACATAGACACTAGGACAAGGTAATTTTAAAATCGCTTTTTAAAATCATAGGCTATCGTTACTGTACTTAGGTCATTAAGCATCTGTCCTGTTTTTTATATTTTGTGGTTATATTAGGGTGGAAATTAAAACTGAGAAAACTGATGGAGAGGAAAGGGCAAATTTCATTCTGTTCTTTTCATTTTAAAACACTCCCAGATGGATGAATGGTGGTGTATTTTGCAGCCTTTGTCTCTGTGAATAAGTATCACAGAAGTACAACATCTTTAACCTACCATTTAAGCACACCAGTGGAAGCACACCAGAACATCAACCTATATAGCTATAGATGGGATTTACATCATGTTATTTATTGCCCTAATGACCATTATCTACATATTACACTCACTGAGCACTTTATTAGGAACACTATATTAATACTGGGTAGGGCCTTCCTTTGCTCTCAAAACAGCTTCTGTTCTTCGTGGCATGGATTCCACAAGACATTGGAAACATTCCTTTGAGATTCTAGTCCATGTTGACATGATGACATCACCCAATTCCTGCACATTTTCAGGCGCTTGATGCTGTAAATCTTCCATTGTACCACATCCCAAAGGTGTTCTATTGGATTCATATCTGAGTCTGTGCCCACTGCAGCCTCAGCTTTCTGTTCTTAGCTGAAAGAACTGGAACCCAAGGTGGTTTTCTGCTGTTGTAACCCATCTGCCTACAGTTTTGACTTCTGTATTCTGAGATGCGTTTCTGTTCACCACAATAGTACAGAGTGGTTGAGTTACTGTAGTCTTTGTCAGCTCGAACCAGTCTGGCCATTCTTTGTTAACCTCATCAACTAGGCATTTCCATCCTCAGTCGCTCACTGGATGATTTTTCTTTATTGCACCATTCTGAGTAAACTATAGAGACTGTTGTGCATGAAACCATCACATTTTTTTCCCCATTCTGGGTTGATGTGAACATTTCCCGAAGCTGCTGGCCCATATCTACAAGACTTTATGCATTGCGCTGCTGCCACCCAATTAGCTGATAAGATAATTGCATGAATGAGTACATGTACAGGTGTTCCTAATAGTGTTTGAGTGTATGTTGGAGCCAATAGCAGAACAATAGTCCACCAGTGTAGTTATTATGGTAGCAATTATGGTATTTTCTACCATTGGAAATACCTGTGAGACACTTGTTTATTGTGCTGATAATCAACAGTATTTATGTATGTATTTATTTTTATCCCTATGTTGATCTGTGATTAGGAATAAATAAAACCCCTGGAGCTGAACACTTAGTTTATAGTTTTTCACCACAGGAATATTTAAGTAAATAAAATCCAGAATTCTCACTCCAATATTGTGCTGTTTGTTCATGTAACTGTTTTTGGCGGACAGTGCAACCTGCATGAAAATCTGGTTGAAGCCCCTGTTTCAGAGCTGATACACCCATAGCAGCACTGTGTGGAAGGAAAGATTAATGCTCATTTAACAGAAGTCCTGCCCAGAAGCCATGTCTATGGGGACGAATGGTAGTATGGGCGGGTGGGTTTTGCATGGGGGGGGAATCTTGTTAATTAGACAGTGCTCTTCATTTGTCCCGTTGGATGCACAGCTTCTCCTTATGGTAATGTAATTGGTAAACCTTTCAAAGTCATTTTTCAAAAAAAATACTGAAACAGTAATGAACTTGACTGACTTAAACTTAAACATACCGGGGCCAGGTGGAATCACTTGGAGCTGCAGTAGCAGTTAGTGGAGTAGGATAATCCAAAACAGTTTTACACACTGGTATATCTCATTTGTAATTTGTAATTAAACTGTAAATATAAAGTTCTGTTTGATCATTTGCATGCATATAGCTAGCTGTCACCTGCTTCTTTCTGCCATTTTGGTACATGAAGCGAATAGTTAGTTCTCGGAGTTGATGTGTGAGAAGCAAAAAAAATGGACAAGTGTAAGGATCTGAGTGACTTTGACAAGGGCCAAATTGTGATGGCTAGATGACTGGGTCAGAGCGTCTCCAAAACAGCAGGGCTTGTGGAGTGTTTCCGGTATGCAGTGGTTAGTACCTACCAAAAGTGGTCCAAGGAAGGACAACTGGTAAACCGGTGACAGGGTGATGGGCGCCCAAGGCTTATTGATGCATGTGGGGAGTGAAGGCTAGCCCGTCTGGTCCAATCCCACAGAAGAGGTACTGTAGCACAAATTGCTGAAAAAGTTAATGCTGGCTATGATAGAAAGGTGTCAGAACACACAGTGCATCACAGCTTGCGGCATATAGGGCAGAGTAGCTGCATATCGGTCCCATGCTGATCCCTGTCCACAACTGAAAGTGCCTACAATGGGCATGTGATACAATATTAGGCAGGTGGTTTTAAAGTTATGGCTGATTGGTGTGTGTGTAAATACAGTCAGGTCCATAAGTATTTTGACAGTGACACAATTTTCATAATTTTGCCTCTGTACACCACCACAGTGGATTTGAAATGAAGCAATCAAGATGTGACTAAATTTGTAGACTTTCAGCTTTAATTCAGTTCTCCCATATCCAGCTCTCTAGTCTTCATGTTGGTTTATCATTTTTTAAACAACAAATGCAGTCTTGAGACTGTATAATCTCCATAAGAAACTGTGGTGCTTCCCCTACTTTAAAAACCACCAGCTGCCACTGAAACCTCAATGTGATTAAATATTATGTGATAAAATGTGATTAAACGTGATTTAATCATGCGCTTAATCAGGGTGTGTGATTAATCACAATTAAGAAAATTAATCGATTGATAGTCCTATTTTTTATTTTCTGAGAAATTAAAATTAATTTCACTTAAAGGTTAGTGTTCTCAGAGATTAAGCTAATTATCCCTGGCCATTTTTTCATAAGCACAGCATTTCATTCATTTAATTTGGTTAGTCACCAAAGGCATGATTCGTGGTTTGATTTTGAACACCATCTGAAATATTTTAATAGCAGTTCCAAATGCTTGTTCATAGGTGATGAACAAAACGGACATACAGCGGTCCCAAAAAGTTTTTGCGACTTAAGCCATGCTTACAAAAGTATGACTTTGTTTTAAAGAAAGATACCACAAGCATGTCTCAAACAAAACAGTTCCCAAAAAATAATTGTTTAAAACAAAAAACTAAAAATAGGTATACTGGTCATAATCAGACAAAAAGTATTGGGATACTCAATAGTGGCTGTTGCATTGTTTCAGCATTTAGTTTGCCAGAACTTGACAATGACGGGGAATGGAATTAGCCATTTTCTGTAACAGCTGTGGTGGAACTTTCCTTTGCGTTTTAGCCAACAAAACGTTCCGTTCATCCACACTAGAGTATCAACAGTCTGCTAACTTCTCCTCCATTGCCTCCCATAGATGCTCTATAGAATTTAGGTCAGGGCTCTGGGAGGGCCATTCTGACTAATGTTCTTTTTGACCAAAAAAAAAAAAAAAAACGAACAGCTGCTGATATGCTTTTTATTATTATCCTGCTGAAAAATCCACTTCTGTCACTTGAATAATTTATTCACTGATTTCTGCAAGTTTGTATCCAAAATGACAATATACTTTTGAGTTCATGATGCCATCAATAAACACAAGCTCACCAACATCGTTGTAGGAAAAACAGTCCCAGACTTTGACATTTGCACTACTGTGCAGTTTGGTTAGAATTCTTTCTCCACACAAACACACTACCATCAGATCCATGGAAGTTAAATTAGGATTAATCTGAAAATAACAGTTCTCCAGAAGCTTTGTGGTATGTTTATTTAAAATAAATGTCACTTGGTTTGACTTATTTTCTAATGTAGTGAAATTCATACATTTCACACATTGTGACTTAAGGCTCCAAATACTTTCTGGGTACACTGTACAGTTCCGATATATAAAATGTCAAAAGATTTTTTGCACAGTAATTGCACTATAATGTTGTTAGTAAAAGGTCTCTTTGTCAAATTAACTTGTCCCTTTGTTGAATTGTGTTTTATTGGCTGTGAGGATTGACCAATTACATTCATGCATTTCCCAGTAACGTAGATCTGGTGTTAAGATGTCGTCCCCACACCCCCCCACTGTATTTCTCCCGGTGTTCTTCATTGTTGTTGATTTTTAGTGACTTCACTGTCAGTTATTTTATGGCAACGTTATTATTAATATGGCAGGGTCGATTGACTGTACATTATGTCTTTAATAATTAATTGATAAATTTGTACTACCACCACTTCATAATACTGTCTTTACTTTTGCAGCCATGCAAAATGCATAAACATGTAATACTTTTCAATTTAATTTTACAGATAATGTGGTGATTTTATTTAGCATATTTCCAACCCCTCATAAAATTCATACTGTGACGACCAATGGTGTAGCCAGGGATTAATCGTAATTTATTGGGCTATGCATTTCATTTCAGTGGTAACAAATGAGCAGAGTATCAAAAGTATTGATGTAAACACATTATGTATAGAACAGTGATGGAAAATACTTGTACTTCGTTAAGGTATATAATTTATTATATTTTGGAAGACTTGTACTTTACTCAAGTATATTTTTGGCTCCATAGTTCTATTTTTAAAACAGTAGCCATACCTTTAAGTGCAGTTTCTCTGTACTGTTTTTTGTAACCTACTCTGCAGTTAATTATTCCATGATTCATTCAGGTCAAACATGTATCTCTCTTTGTCAGGAGTGATAGCAGGAGTCATATTGGCTCTTCTATTCATGGTCTTCCTAATTTGTCTTGGATTTGTATATCACAGGCAGTCTGTCCTCAACAGGTTAGCAGTTTTTTTCTTTATTTTTACATAATTTATTGTGTGCACATATGGAAACTGAAATGAACTCCATAAATTAAT